>NW_011499898.1:196762-212788 GCF_000495115.2 Populus euphratica | reverse complement strand
CCTGTGAAAACCTTGAACCGAGTTCAATTAAAAAAATTCATTCTCAACAAATTTAATTTTGAAAGAAGAAGTTGCAAAAAAAAGTATCAATTTAAAAAAATTGTCAAAGGAGATAAAAAAAGATAGCAATAAAAAAAAATAATCAAATTTGATAGAAAACAACCTTGTGGAGTATAAAATTATGAGAAAAATAACCTACAAAATGATCTCAAACAAAATAAATAATAATAAAAAGAATAGAAATTAAATTTAAAAAAAGTAAAAGGAATGAAATTAAAAAAATATAAATTTAAAATAAACAATAATACATTTGAGTAGCCTTAGAATTTACTATTAAAGTAAAATGATTAAAAAAAAACCTTGTATGAGAATTATATTGGTTTTGTTTTTAAAGATAATAATTATACTATTTCAAAAAATTAAAAAGAAAAAAAATCCCCCAAGCAATAAGTATTATATTATTTTATTTTAGAGTTAAATCAATAGTTTTATTATACAAAAACAACCAATATCAACCTAGGCAATATTATAAAAATAATTATATAACGTTGAAAATATCACCTTAATTCAAGCATCGCATAATCTTTCAAGAGCCTTGTTTTTGTAGATTTCTCCTGCTCTAAAACACTACCCTTCCATGACTTCCTGTCAAACCCAGCCTCAATATCCAGACTTTTCTTTGAAGATTTTCTACAACCTCGTCACAAAGCTTCGGATTTTTTTTGCATTCCTGAAATGAAATTATTCGATACCAAAGGTGGTTGGATATTCCATTTTAAGATTGCCACTGGCAACTTGCCTTCAATATCATTTTCGTGGCATGTACTCAGTATGCTGTCTTAAAGTACGTATTGCGACTTGTCCCAAAAGCTTAATTAACCTAGCTTGCTTGTCATACCAGACAAGCCAATTCATCCAAGTTAAGATCGACCATTGACAATGAGTTCGGCGAAAAGCTTTACCAGAATTGCCCACCACGACCATTGACACTGAGTTCGGTGAAAAGCTTTACCAGAATTGCCCACCTCCTTTAATTGATTGAAATGGCTGGCCATTAATTGATATACTTCAAGTAATTTGACCAGCTGAAGATTCTGCGCAAGGAATCGAATAAAGCTGCTTGGCCAAGCTATGATTCAACTGATTAGTTAAATCATAGCTTGGCCAAGCTATGATTTAACTTGAGCTAAAGAATATACGTACATCATGAGCCAGTATTGGGGTGAAAGCTACCTCTAAAACGAGCTGCGGTTTTATTCGATCCCTTGCGCAGAATCTTCCCAAGCTATGATTTAACTTGAGCTAAAGAATAGACGTACATCATGAGCGCATCGTATTTGCAACTTTATTTCTGGTTTCTTTAGCACAAGCTAAATGATTATGACTATTCTAAACGCTCTATATATGTCAACTTCAACGCTGAGCGCATCGGATTCAAATCTTGTCATTTAAGAATCAAAATGGGCTATAAATGTGGGAAAAGATGATACCAGTGATGTACAAGTCGATTAAAGATACGTACCTTCAAGATGTCACTCACAAACTGTCCCAAACACACCAACCAACATGGTGCCAAACACCATAGAACCAATCGGGAGACCAAGAATGATCGGTACCACGATCCAGCAATATTCAACTACAATAGGCACGGCCAAGCTGTCGAGCATGAGAGAGGCGCCCAGGTATGTGTTAAGGTTGGTCGTTACGTGGTTTGTGATGAGAGTGTTGATGAAGTAGCGGATGAGTTTATCAAGCTAACGCATAAGAACTTTGAATTAAGCAATTCGATGTCTACGAAAGCTGATGAAGAAGCCGATGAGTTTATCAAGCTAAAGCATGAGAAGTTTGAATCAAGCAGGTCGATGTCTACGATAGCTGATGAAGTAGCCGATGAGTTTATCAAGCTAAAGCATGAGAAGTTTGAATCAAGCAAGTCGATGTCTACGAAATCCGGGTGATTGGCAAAAGGGCTTCTACAGGACCACATTAATTTCCCCATCATACTCTTCTGGTCCTTACATATATAGTACAATAATCTTTCCTGTTGCGAATCCATGCGGTGGCAGGAATATTTCAATCGAAATGATATCCCATATATATAACATGTATTATTAATCTTTGATGATATATTTCTTAAATAAACGTTGCCTTCCATGTATTATTAATCTTTGATGATATATTTCTTAAATATTGGTGTTTGTGTTTTAGTCACTTGCGCCGATCCTCATGCCTGGTTGAGTTTTGTTTTTGACCTCCACTCTTCACTTCTTTTTACATAGAATTACTAGGGTAGTGTTTAATAAAAAAAATATCACGATTTGATGTAGGAGTATGTATGTTTCAATGAGCAATATCCATGGGTATTTTGCACTGTAACTCGTGTGATTTTAGTCAATGTGATTTTAGTGATTTAACCCAAGTTACGAAGGCAGAAAATTTGTGTAACAAAGAAAAATGTATTTGACGAGGCTAATTCGATATGCTTGTAGGTGGGTTTTTTTCATCGATGCCTGATCATTCGATACATTCTGATAGATTGCCAATAGTTCGGCAGCTTTTCAGATTTTATGTGTATGTGAGAGAGAGAGAGGGAATTTTATTCGAAAAGGATTCAAGTTATTAAATTATCAGTTTAATTTACGAGTTACACATTCAATTAGTTTTAATTTAAAATGATAATATTTTATTTTTTATTTTTATTTTTTTTTCTGATTTTGATCCATTTACATTAAATTTAAATGGAAATATTATCCAAATTTAACCTAATCATATTCAATATATTTATATTAAAACTCGATCCAAAGTTAATCCTAGGTTTTTTATCTTTAGGCATTTTGGCGAGTAAGTGTATAAGATATGTACGAAATGCTTCGAACCCAGTAGATTAATTTTTATTTTTATTTTTTCGCTCTTATAAGTTCTAACAACATTCTAGCGTTGTGCATAAAGCAAGATCATAGCAACCCTTGTCTAATTTTGCTCAAAGTGATAACACAATATATATTCCTCAGAAATTCTAACACCCACGTAAGAAAAACATTTATGAATCAAATAAAATGATAGATCGACAAAGAGGGCAAGTAGCCTGTTTGTTATCAAACCACTTGTCTAAACAAGCTCTGTGGAAGAAATGCTTGCAATGCAGCTCACTCACCTCTTCTTCAGCTTGAAATCCACATAGACACACACAACATTCCATTGCAGTACTAACCCCATAGCATGTGCCATCATTCTGCTGCAAGCTCTTGAACTGGGTTATTGACATTCTTCTCTCTCTTGCATTTTCTTGTGGATTTCCATCTGGCTCTCCCTCGTAATCTGGAGGTGTCCAGTTAGCACCGACCATAACTCGCAGCCCTGACGTCACCGTGTTTTTCAGTAGAGCCACTAATAAGATTGCGTTCATGAGTAACTCTGGCAGCACTCCTGCTGCACCAGGGAAACTTGAGAGCCCCATAACCCACAAAAGCAAAACAGAAGCACTTCTGTAAATTATGGCGTTCAGTTGAGCAAGAGGATATTGAGACCAAGCAATTCACCTCCACAGACCAAGCATAGATAAGAACTTGACGTCCTTAAACTGGGCTGATCCTGGAGATATATTACACAGGCTCATCTTAGACCACCAGTACATGTTAGCCCTGGTTATAGCCATGATGTGCTACACGTGGCGACACGTGTAGGGTTTCTATGAGATACTGATTGATGATTGATTGTATAGAGGGTAATTTTATACATGCAGTCCCTCCAGTTTCAGTGTCTTTTCATACTAGCACCTCTATTCGAACGGTTGGGAAACCGGCCATCCATTTTCAGTGCTTGTAACAGAGTTTGGAGTAAATAATTAAGTAAAATAAAAATCTAATAATTCATTTATCCTTGTTGAACATGAAGCCAGCAAATACAGAGACGACACAAACGTAAATGACAACAGCAATAAAAGACAGTTTGATGTGACAAACATCATCTGTCTGTCATATTGGACTTCATGACAGTGGGATCTCCACTCAATTTCATAGCTTTTTTTTTATTGGTATATATATGGAGATTTTAAATTGTGGCGTCTGTGAATTATCCATCTGCTGTGACCAACTTCTACGATGATAGAGAAAGGTTGAAATCTCTTATCAGTACTTGTATTTTATGGAGTTTACATATCAGCACAAGATCTTAGGTCATCTTTTATATTTTACTTGATTTAAACATTAATATCTCCTTTAACTCTTTGACTTTAACATGAGTTCTATATTTATTATTCTATAATGTTATATTTAAATGCCATCATTTGTTTCTTATATATCTTAATTCAGAGTAATTCTATAATCTCTGTTTAAAAATCCAAAAAAAAATTATTTTACTTATTTATAATTAAACGAGTCATCCCATATTTAAATTATTTTTTAGCTTGATTTAAACCAATAGCACTAACCTGTTAAAACAAATTTACTTAACAAATAGCAGTCAAGTATTAATCCTAAATTCATTATTTCAGGACCATAGAAAAAATAATTTCACTACACCAATAAATTCTTTAATGCCTAAGGATAATTTGACCGAAATTCAAAACTCGAGGGACCATTTAAGTAAATTAAACCAATATGAGGCATGCAGAGATCGAAAATGGGGGAGGGGGTATTTTTTCACAGGGAGCAAATGGGTCCGTCTTGATGAGTGACACGTGTCTTTAAGCTTTGTGGAGGGCCAAGAAGGTCTTGCCTGGTGGCAAGTTTAGAGACCTCTGAGTGCTTCTCGGAGTGACGTCTTCCTCCTCCTAGGTCCGGGTACTTGAACTGGGGCCCACGTTGATGCGTGTCGGTACATACGATTGAGACTGACTGGATGTTGTCTGGTTATCTCTTTTGAGGTTGGAGGTAACTTTGAGGGATATATCATACAAATTTTTTTAAACAATGATGAATCGACTAAGAAGCAAAAAAATAATTCGGTGTTATACCGTATATTTTTTACTGACTGGATGTTGTCTGGTTATCTCTTTGGACGTGGAGGTAACTTTAAGGGATATATCATACAAATTTTTTTTAAAAATGATGAATTGACTAAGAAGCGAAAAAACAATTCGGTGTTATATCGTATATTTTTCAGATGTAACACTCTAATAGTGACATTTAATTAAATATCATATTTTAAAATTATAATAAAATTTTAAATAATATTATTATTTATAATTATGATATTAATTAAATTCAATATTAATCGATCAACTACTCTATAATAATTATTTAAATTGATCGGTTAGTTTCAAAATAATAAAAGAATTATAAAAACTATTAAAAAACAAAACTTTAAAGTGATATTTTTTAAATCTAAACATCCAACAATCAAAATAATCAAAGTTGTTATTCCATGCTACTATAAAAAAAAAATAGCATTTAAAAACTCTTATAAAAATTAAAATATAATAAAAAATTATAATTCTTTTAAGTTATAATTTTAGTTTAGTTAGACTAGATCTTCTCTTGAGCCTAATTCTATCCCGCTAGTTTATAAATATATATTTTAAATCATTCATGTAATTTATTCGAGGTATATTATTATCTAATTATAGTAAATTTATATCTAATTACTTAGAATTATTTATTATCGTAGGCCAGCTACATCAATGATACTAATAAAATATAATTAAAAGAAAAAATTCATAAAATTATAATTTATATATGCAGTAATCAACTGATCGACCAATTAAACTAGAAAATTAATAATAATATTACATCTTAAATTGTCAAGTTTATGAAACACGAGATATTTAAATATTGTTATTCAAAGGCACAATTATCTTATTGGTCTTAGAAGCAAAACAAAATATAAATGTGATATTTCATTAAAAAAAAATTAAATAATATTATTCAGCTAAAAATTTTAATTTATCTTGTCCAGCTTAAAAGCAAAACAAAGTGTAAATATATTATTTCGTGTAAAAAATTTCAAATGACATTATTCAGCCAAAGATTTTAATTTACTATGTTAATATATATATATATATATATATAAACCCGACTTTTAGCTGATCGAAAACCTTTTTTAACAACATTACTGCTGCAAGTGAAGTAAAACGATTATAAGCAGCTGGATGTGCACATAAATTGCCCTCATACAGACAGCTTATTTTCTACAGCGTTCAGCATCGCCGAAAACATGAAAGCGAGGTTTCGTTACAGGGTGCCCATTTTTTTGATATTGCCTATAGCCCTTGAAGAGTTGGAAAATTTATGATGGAGCAGGACCGAAGCCCTTGTTAATTCAAAACAGAGCTCCTATACCTTGACCATGATGCAGAAAATTTAAGAAACATGAAACTAACTTCTTTCTACTGCACAGCTCTACCAGTGTTCATGATGTTTTTAAATTAACAAGTGAAAAATTGCGATTCACTAATAAAAAAAGCAGTCATACAATGATGAATTCTACAGATTTGTATCAAACCTAATCTGTGTAGTCGTTATGGTAGTGTACACTAAGCTTCTATAGTTGCCCTCCTTTAGTGACCATTAGAATTGGAAGGATCAAGCCCTGCTGCCCCAAAATATGCATTTTCAGCACTGGTCAGCCGGGTCTGAAACATTGTCCACTCCTTCCTGCACCTCTCCCTGACCTGGGACCAGCAGAAAAGGTTAGCATGTATGATCAAAAGAGCAGTTTGCTCTGGTTTTGTAGAGCAAATTTGGAAGACAGAAAGGTGAAAAAAGTGCTCTTCGTCCATTTGCATGATAACTCGACAACAGAATATTGAGCGTTTGGATGGTTAATAATGGCAAGGGATGCTGTATGATAACATGCAAACAAAATGAAACGAGATGAATTATACTGATAATGAAGAAACACTTTTCATACCCCTTGCCATGGTGCCTTTCCATTTTGTGACTCGCCCTAGAGAAGCAAAATAGTGGGGTAAGTATTTCATTCCAGCATGTATTGGGGATTTATAGTGGGGTTAAAACAGAGGAAATGAGCTGAGGCCAATCATATTCATTTACCTGGTTCCCAAGAGAGGGAACACTTTGATGAACAATCCACTGGGAATCTACAACTCCAATCTTTTCATGGGCAGGCTGTTTTTGAAGGAGAAATTTTAATTAAGGAGTTTCATGTTGATGTTGCCAATAACAATTCAAAACAAAGCAGAAATAGATCAACCAGGATGGAAGTAGGTCAGCTACCTCTACACATTTTCTAAGAGCAAAATCAAGACCCCAACCATGGACCAAGTCATTCTGCAAATTCCATAATGCAGTCAAACTCTAGTGCCATATGCTATCAGAGAAAGGGCGAAGAAAACGGATTCTTAAAAGTGATAAAGTGAGCAACAGTAGCACAACAATCAATACCTGAATCATATACCACACACAGCGCCAAGCATCTCGTGAAAACACTGGAGCCATGATTTCAACAAACCTAAATCCGGAAGAGGATGATCTCTTTAAGCTTTTACAGCACAGTCATACAAGGAACAAGAGAAGCAAGGCATAAAATAACAATAAAAAAGCAACAGTTAAAGATGTTCATACGCTGCACATGGTGGCAGATGTGGGTCTTTGCACCAGCCTGGTTTCTCATCTGTTATTCTAATATAAATTCATGGAAAGAGATAAAAGGGTTAGTTAATAAATCAATCACAATTCCATAACTGTTTTCTAAGATAATATTTGAATCAAATAAAATCAATCCTTAAAAAATTACATGGGCATTCCATAATTCTTTTTTCTTTTTTTCCCAAAGAAAACTTTTATGGGGACTATTCCGTCATTCTTACTTGTGAACTTCACGGTCATCTCTTCTCTTTGTCATCTGCCATGTTAATCCTTTGCTAGGTTCCAAACCAGGCTGTGAAATCTCCAATCCATGCTTCTTCACTAGTTTTATATATCTTAGATAAAAGTGTGCACAAGAAACGTGGCAAAGTTTTTAGTATTGTGAACTAGCATAACCATAAAATAACTATTTTATATCCAACACCTACTCTTCTGCATTGAAATGCTCAACTCCCAGGTCTTCGTCCCAGTTAAATATGTAGTCATATGGTGCCACAATATCAGGATGTAAAAACCTCTTAGCATACCACCTAAGACAAAATTTCAGAGTTTAAAGTTACAAGGGTGGGTCAAATAAAGACTGAAGTGATGAGTTGAACTGTATCCCCCCCACAGGATGGTGAAGGGGAACTTTAATCAGTGAGCTTCTGTTTTAAAATAGAACTCACCATTTAGTTTGTCTCCGGACACTCACGTGAATAGCACGCTTGGACCACTCAAATTCATCCCATTCAGCAATTCGTCCATCATAATGGAATAGAAGGATAGTAAAGTTCTCTGAAAACTGTGAGATAGATAAGAGACAAAGTTGTTCACATACTCATACAGGCTACCATGAGCTCATAAATGAAACACCACACAGGACCAACCTTTTTAACACATGCATCAATATTCATTCTCTGATCATAGCCAACAGTGAAGGTTACAAGATATTTTGGTGCGCTGGTCAAGTCCTGCAAAGGCAACTTGATCAAATATATCAAAATTGCAATTCAAGAGTACTACCACTACTATTGTTATTTCAGGATGATTATTACTCTGTTATTGTTATGAAACAATGGTGGATGATGTTTGTTTCACAAAAGAATGAAGTCAACAAAAGTAAACAGCAGGCCATCTAGTCATCAACAATATCATTTAACGGGGCAATATTCTAGAACATGACATTAACTACGTGAAAATAAGAGGAGAAAAAAAAGAGAAAAAGGAAGATGAGAGGTGGAATACTTGCCCTCCCAGGTTTTCTTTAGAAATGGTATGTGTGGTAATAGCCAGCTTTTTTGCTTCAATTCAAAGTTACGTATTCACTTGAATAAAGATTTCATAAATTGCTATTCAGAATTTCTAATATCCAACTTGACCTCAGCATATTCTCAAATTCCATTTTTCCATTGAAACTGTCTTAGGCAAGCAAACGATCCAGGGACAGCCTTCATTGGAATCACCCTTTCTTTTCTTTTCCTTTATTTTTTTATGGAGCGCAGATACATTGTAACTATATTAAATGAAACATTTTCCAGCTAACTCCCTTTTCTTGACAATAAAATTAGCATGTACCATTTTAAAAGTTAACTAAAATTACAATCAACTGAATCATAACTGTTGAGTCATTCAAAACCAAAAGAGCAGCCTGTTCATTCTGCAGCTAGGCCAAGCTGGTATGCTATAGAGAATTGCATGTAGCATATGAGGAAGTTTAAGGTTGAATGTTGCGTATAAGAGTGGTTGTAGAATGCTCACCTCATTGGGATTACCCCACAATCTGCGCAAATACAAGTCTGACTCAACTGCAACAATTCTTGGTGGTAGTCTCTCAGCACCACGAGGATTTGAAGGGACCCAAATCTGTGAATAGAATAAGGCAAGCACAAGGTAACAGTGTGAATATATTGCTTGTGTTTTTCCATGTACAAGGACAGTGTCATTCAAGTTCTGCAAACATCATCTTAGACAAAAAAATCCATTTTGTAGGCAAAATTGCATATAATGGATCAAAAATAGCATACAACAGTTGTACCTATGTTGCTTGAACTTGGACAGTCAGATACAAGTCCATGTTCACATGGCTAAGTTCTGTTTTTTTTTCTGTTTCTTTTTTTTTTTTTCAATTTCTTGCTTATAATTAAAAGATCATACTGAACACTGAAGTATCAGCTCACACTAATTTGTTTTGTGATGATACATAGTTCCACGGAAAAGGAAGTAAATATAATGCATGTAACCCAGCTACTAATACTAAATTGAAAATGCTCTTTAAACACCATCATATGGGTGCGTGTAAGAACCCACCCACGTCATTTAAGTTAAAAGTGCACCCCGTTTTGCTCCAACAGAAGTATAGATGTTGGAAACTTAATTACAAACACAAGTAGAAATCACAGATACATTCATTTTTATTTTAACATTTTCCCATACATTTGGAGTGCAACAAAGTATCCAAGTCCATTTGTGTCCAGCATGAGAATATCACAGTCGCTTGAAAAGTCAGGCCATAAAAAGTCAGGGCAACAATGGACAAAATGGTGTAACATGTTTTGTTTGGAGCTAGATGGCGGTTCAATGTTAGTTAAAATTTCAAACAAGGATGGAGCCTTTTTTCCTGATGTGATCAAGATGAACTTTGTATAATGGACGCCTCAAACTGGGATTTTTTGTAGCCTCTTATACAACATTAAATTACAGTCTTCATCAACATGAAGTAGATAAAAATATAAGGCTGAATTACGTGTGAGAAAAGTATAAATGAACAAACAAGTTCATCTCTCTCTCTCTCTTATTTTGAACAAACATACAGTTCTCTTATTCATGAAAGTGACATTTAAATTAAACTTTCTTGAGAAACTGAAAGATAGACAGCATCTAAGTGCACTGATGTCATTTGTTTTGTAGCAAACAATAATATAGAGGAAGGAAAACTTTAGAACCAAGTGGTGATGAACAGAAGGAAAACTTTAGAACCAAGTGGTGATGTGTTATTAGGGGGACATTCTGATTTCACCAAATGCATCCGCATATCTAAATAGGGGCAGGATTTTTTGGTTACTAAGCAGCGGTTCAAACTCAAGACCTCTTAGGGGAGGGGGGATATTAATGCCAACTGAGCTATGGCTCATTGGCAAGAACAGGGGAGTTTGAGTTGTATTTTTTTCGCCTTACGAAAATTTAAGGTACAGGAGAATTTATCACCATTACTACAAATTGAAGGGAAAAAATTAACAGGGTAGATTATATTACTACTACAAATTGAAGAAAATTAAAAATTCCAGAAAACAAGAAAAAAGGTTTCAAAGACAGATGATGTGAGATATGGAAGACTAATCTTATTTTATTAATTTCTTTGATTAAAAAGGCAATTTCCCTTATTTCTTTATAAACAGGTTTATTCTTTTAGGTTCAAAATTTCCCCTAGTTACCTACCACCTAATATATAAATTCCTTTTACTACAAATCCTTGAATAATAGTAGGGAAATATTTACTGAGAAGAAAAATAATGCAATTTATTTTATGTCAAACCAAGACAAGAGCTTCGTATACCCTCAAGGTTACATACGGTATGAGGAGAAAAATTCAAAGGAAAAATGTTAAGGGGGTAAGCTTCAGAGTGTAAAAAGATGAGGTATTAAGGATGTCTGGTAAGAGTTGAAAGTAATTGGGAGTAATAATTTATCTCAATAGAAACCATATCAAAATTTAAATTAATTATTAAAATAATATATATTTGTGGTTCAAAGTGAGAAGTGTAAGAAAAAAAATAGTATTAAATTGAAAATAAAAGGCAGGAAAGGCATAAAATAAAGAACGTTTTCCACCCTACAAATTCCTTTACCCCTCCCCTTGTAAGGTTAACATTTAACCCTTTTTTTTTAAATTCAATTTCACCTCCTTGATATTTTCATCTACCCCACAAAATACAAATTATGTCAAATATAAGGAGGTGAAAAGTTACAAGGTTACAAGGGTAACATTTAGTCCTTATAACTTGCTCACCATTTATCCCCATACCAAGCATATCCTAAAGTGCAAAAGGTATTGCTTAGAAGGTACTGATTAGGCTCTGTGTATTTTTTTGGTGGGAAGAGAAGCTCTAACTTTCATAAATCTTGTAGTGAACATGTAGAGAAAGGTCCATTAAGTGCCTTAATGGCACCAAAACTTCAAGACAAAGAAATTCAGTATCTGACAGTTTAACAATGTTAGGACTCAAGAAAGGAAGCATACCTTTGATTTATTGTTCAAATTTGGTGCTTGCATTGAACTGCTATTGTTACCCTTAGAAGACCGACTGTTTTGAGGTGTGAGGCCCTCTTTGTACGAGATATCAATCGAATGAATGAAGTTGGGTGAGATATTCAGCTGCCAAAATTTAGAGACAACATAAAATGTTCTATAAAGTAACTAAAAGAAAGCATCTAAACTAAATAGGATACTCATCCATATAATGTGAACCGAAAAACACACAAAAAAAAAATGGAAAGGAAAAGAAAGGAAAAATCATACAGGAATGAGAAAGGGCACTTCTAAATTTGCATACCTTAGTCAATGACAAGGTCGGAAAAGATACTCCTATCAAGAAACCAAAAGCTACTCCAAGAAAGGTCGTTAAGATTATCTTAATGGTCTCATTTGGTTTTCTACCAGCAACACTGCAAAAAACAAAATGCAAATAATCCTTTGATAAAGTTGTGACGAATCTAGACCCAATAAAGATTTGTCCAAAGGACAGAAAATAAAACACAGACATAAAAAGAATGAGCTCTCCCTAGAAAACCAAAACTATCAGATATGAACCTGCGCGAAAGGATTCCCATTATATTTACAATCTCTGGACTGTGTCGTCGACAAGAAAATAAAATCAAAATGTATCAAGAGAGGGGTCTGCCAGATTAAGAGCTCAAAGGAATGCCAAACCTGATGTAAATCAAACAACAAAAAACTAAAATCAGTCTACAGCAATAACTACAAAAATCAAGATGAAAAATTTAAATGATAGCCGCAGCACTATTTTATTTTATTTTTTCTAAATGCCATCACATGATAATTCTCTCACAAACTAAAAAGCAAAGAGTAAAAGAATCTACAGGAAACAGAACTACGGAAAGCCTTCAACGTCTCCTTCCCAGAAGCAATTCACTCACTGAGGGATTTTACTTGTGGATAAACTCACTCACTACATCTCGAATCAATCCAGAATTATTGAACTTATAATGCACAACAACTAGCTCTGAGAAAAAACTTGATAAACAAACAAACAAATAAATAAATAAAAGCATGTTATCCCCCCCTCTTAAACTGCCTAGAATTTGGTTGACTTACCTCTATTATCGGTAATCCCATTGCCTGTTTTGACTAACAACATCTAAACCTTACTCTTCTTAAAATAAATTACACAATAATTATTTGAATTAAGACAATAATAACAACAGCTGCAGTTGCGTAGATTCAAAGATAGAGAAGGAAACGACCGGAAACAAAAACCAAACGTTAAAGTTAGCTGCTCTTAGGAATTTGATTCAATTCAATAAAACATAAATTTACTACAACTTGCTTGATATTATCAATAAAAAAATCAGAAAGAAAATCCTCAATCAAAGCTAAATACCTATCTACTTCTTTAAACTGATGCAATAAATAATAATTAATAATTAGAAATTGTGCAGAGAGGAGAAGTAAAGAGAGCAAAAACGCACATGAAAAGAGGTGAGACAGCAGATTGTTAATGGACGAGAGAGAGAGAGAGAGATCAACTGAAATGGAAAGTGTAGAAGAAATCACGAGTTCCTCTGAGAATTGAAAAGAAGAAAACTCTGTGATCGCCTCCACTGGCGACCTGCCTTCTCCAGCTCAAGAAACAGACGTAAAACGCCAAGAGATTCCATTAATCCTTAAATAGAATAATTATCAGATTGTTAACAGATAATTAAAAAAAAAAAAAAAAAGGAAGAGAGACAGAGACGGAGGTCGATAAATACTATGAAAATACGTTTTCTGTCAAGTAAAAAAAATACTAATTTTTTCCTCTCCCATAGGAGGTCAAGATCAGATTTTATTCCCAAAAAAATAATTATATGTAAGATAATTAAACTGACGTAAACGGGGATTTGCGTTGTACTTTTTTTCTCATGATAATCCAAATTAATTAAATGTCATATTAAAAAAAAAAACTCTCGTAACATATTAAAAACTGCGTTATTTATGATATTATTATAGGTATTTATGATGAGCAGATGATTAAATGCAAGAATGTGCTTTAAATTTTGTGGAAAATATCTTCAACATTCTTTGATATTTCTCAACAAAATAAAAATAAAAATGCAAACTTTGTGCAAGCAATCTAGAAATAGATAAATAAATGGGGATTGAATCAAGGTTGTGATTTCTTGTGTTAACAAAAAGACAGCCGTTTGAATATAAAGATTAATTTGAAAAGGTTTAGGCCTCGTTTGTTTGTAGGAAAGTTGTTTCCTTTTGAAAAGTGAATTCTGGGAAAAATGAATTCCGGGAAAGTGAATTCCGAAGAAAATGAATTTCTTAAAAGTAAAGTATTTTCCGATGTTTGGCAGTGTTATGAAAAATGAAAAATAAATATTCAAAACAAAATATATATAGCAATCAAAAGTTTGAGGATCAAATTTGATATAATCAGCAAATAATGACATTTCTAAACTTTTCACAACTTCCGGAAAGTGTTTTCCTCCCAAATTTTTCAGGAAAACACTTTCCTAAAAATCAAGCCAAATTTTCCTTTGACTAGAAACTGTTTTTCGTTTACCAACTTTCCTAACAGCAAACAAACACAAGAAAGTTTGGAAAGTGTTTTCCCGGAAACCACTTTCCGGAAAACAAACACAGCTAAAAGGAAAATATTTTCCTGAAAATCAAATCAAATTTTTTTTTACTAAAAAATATTTTCGTTGACCAGAAAGTGTTTTCCGTTGACCGGAAAGTGTTTTTCATTGACCGGAAAATGTTTTCCATTGACTGGAAAGTGTTTTTTGTTGACCAGAAAGTGTTTTCCGTTGACCAACTTTCCTAATGATAAACAAATATAGGAAAGTTTGGAAAATAGTTTCTCGGAAACTGTTTTCCAGGAAACAAACATGGCCTTAAGCTCAGTTTTAATTATTATCTTTGTCATTTGTTACTGGCACCATCTTAAGTGATTAGTCTAATAATTAAAGAGGCGTGCCCCCTCCTTTAATTTATTTAACTCGAGCATTGAAGCGAGGATTTATTAAATTATTCATCAGATTTTAAAAAACAAAGAATAGGCACTTTTAGTATTTTTTTTAATTTAAAAGGAAGGTTATCCTCATTTCAATTATCCAGCTAGGTATATGCCTAGTTGGGTTACAAATAAATTATTCATAATTGAATATATATACTTACAAAGAATTTTATTTTATTTTCTTTGCATATTAGCCCCTGGTTGATATAAAATGACAGTTTGAGTATTCGAATCCCTTCTCGCCGTGCTTTGCAGGAAGGTGCCCCGATATCCCTTTGACTCGGTCTCGCATTGTACAAGGAATCAGGATTCAGGGCCATGGCCATAACACTCAGAATACGGTGGCCGTTGACAAGGATTTATTTTTTATTTTAAATTGATTTTTTGATGTTTTTAAATTAAAAATAAATTTTAAAAATAAAAAAAATTAAATTTAATATATTTCTAAATAAAAAATATTTTAAAAAATAAATCTTTAAAAACAGCTTTGGACCTCGTAAAAAAAAAAAATATATAAATAATTTTCGTGAGTTGCGCCTCTCGCAACCAAACACTCGCTAAAGAGTTGAGTCTTTCACCGAGTAAAGACAATTGTGGAAATAGCTAGCTAGGTGCCGCCCACCAAGCAAGGACCAGACCCATTTAAATTAATTCAAGGACTTTGATGTCCCACATGGACCGATGGCTTGTTAATGTGTGGATGTAAGGTTTAAGTTTTGTGACCTAACACCAAAGTCGGTCAACAAAAAACAACTTGTTAATTTTTCAATTTGCCATCACCATAAGAGGAGAGTACACTGTAGGCATCAATGATGTGACGGGCCAAACTAAAACCTAAAATTATGTGACCGTTTCTCCACGTAGCAATGCCGTGTTTTAGACAATTATTTGACTTGTAAAATTATTTCTTTTATTTTTTCCAAGTCAAACCTAATTTTAAAGTCAAATATAATTTTAATAAAACGACATTAAAAAACTATTTGGAAATGTATTTGTAAGAGCATTTTTTTAAAAAAATAAATTTAATATTTTTTATAATATAATAATATCAAAAATAATTTTAAAAAATATTATCTTAATATATTTTTGAATGAAAAATAATTTCAGACACATTTTTTAACTATCCTATTTTTTTCAGAGCTGTTTAGAAATATAATTATAATTATTTTTTAAAATATTTTTATTTTAAAATATATTTTAAAATTTTTTTCCTAATGATAAACAAATATAGGAAAGTTTGGAAAATAGTTTCT
>NW_011499898.1:111720-194745 GCF_000495115.2 Populus euphratica | reverse complement strand
AAAAAATAAAATACAAAAACAATCAGTAACTTATTTGTGCCTTTGTGGCTAGTGCACCTCTTCTTTCTCGTAAATTAGCCAGCAAAAAATCAGCATCCAGCCCAGTAAAAATAGAGGTGACAAGCAGCGGCGTGTATAGGTGGAAGACTTGGGAATGCCAGGTGGGCTAACCAGGTATGGTTGACCTGGCGCATATAGGTGGAAGGGGCAGATGGAATTTGGCCAAGATGTATGTGCTGGCTGCGCACAAACTGTAATTTAATTAAAAGCTTTTTTTTTCTTTTTTGTTTTTTTAGGTGTGTGGCCATTAACAAGCACATGAGTTGTGGGTTCGCTGTACCGACCTTTTTCAGACGGGTAGCATGCAGGTTTTTGGATATCAATGGATCCCTCCACGTGTATAGAATCTACAAATTATTTTGGTGAATTTACTTTCCAAAAGTTCTTTTTCCCCCCACTGGAGGGGCCTCGAAAGTGTTCTTTAGTTATAATTATTAAACCAGACCTAACTTTATACATTAATTCAAAAAAAAATCAATAATTGAATTTAAACTGAATTTTAAGTTAAATTAAAAAATATATTAATTAAATAAAACCTAATTGATCTGATCAAATCTTGTCCGAACTTGACTGATTAATGCTAATTTTTCTAAATATAAAATAATATTTTTTAATAAAAATAATTTACTCAAGTGAATTGATATTCCAGTGACTTAGTCTAGTTTTTGGATTAATTCCCAGTAAAAATAGAGGTGACAAGCAGCGGCGTGTATAGGTGGAAGACTTGGGAATGCCAGGTGGGCTAACTAGGTATGGTTGACCTGGCGCATATAGGTGGAAGGGGCAGATGGAATTTGGCCAAGATGTATGTGCTGGCTGCGCACAAACTGTAATTTAATTAAAAGCTTTTTTTTTCTTTTTTGTTTTTTTAGGTGTGTGGCCATTAACAAGCACATGAGTTGTGGGTTCGCTGTACCGACCTTTTTCAGACGGGTAGCATGCAGGTTTTTGGATATCAATGGATCCCTCCACGTGTATAGAATCTACAAATTATTTTGGTGAATTTACTTTCCAAAAGTTCTTTTTCCCCCCACTGGAGGGGCCTCGAAAGTGTTCTTTAGTTATAATTATTAAACCAGACCTAACTTTATACATTAATTCAAAAAAAAATCAATAATTGAATTTAAACTGAATTTTAAATTAAATTAAAAAATATATTAATTAAATAAAACCTAATTGATCTGATCAAATCCTGTCCAAACTTGACTGATCAATGCTAATTTTTCTAAATATAAAATAATATTTTTTAATAAAAATAATTTACTCAAGTGAATTGATATTCCAGTGACTTAGTCTAGTTTTTGGATTAATACTTCAATCATATTTGATAATTATATCTATAATTACATAAACAATTATAATTTTGTTATAAAATAATTTTTAGTATTAATTTGACCTTCAAGTCTTTAAAGATTTTCTATAAAGGATTTTGGTCCAATTTTGAAGTTTTTCATTTATATATCAATCCAAATTGTATTTTTATTTCATCTATATATATATAGAAGTTAACGTTTTCCATATTAAGTGATTCTAACATGAATTATAATTAAGAAATAAAAATTATTTACATGTAAATTTGATATAAAAATATAATTTCAGCTCAAAGTTGAGACTCAATGGTTTGAGGGTATATGTGATGTTTGATTTTTTTTATTTATTTATAAATAACACGTAAACATAAGTATATCATCATAGGGGTATTTTATACATAACGTACAACCACATATATAATTGATATTTTTTTTATTTATAGTTTACCGAGTTACAGAAAAATTCAAACCAAAATTAACTTTTTTGACACGGATCAACTTACTAGCATGTCACGTGTCCTATACTTATCTTGTTTTATCGCCTTATAATCAAAGGAGATGATTACTGAGATGACACATGGAACCACATTTATATAATATGAAGACAATTTCGTACTTTAGCTTATTTGTTTTAGCATTTGTCACGTATCTCGGGAATGTTTGTTTATGCAGTTATACCATGCTTTATTTATAAAAGGAATTTATATATTTAAAATGTTTTTATGTATTAATATTAAAAATAAATTAAAAAATATTATTTTAATATATTTTAAAACAAAAAAATATTTTAAAAAGAAATTATTATCATAATATTAAGTATTGCCTTCACACTAACATGGTTTGTTGTTGGTTTATGGATATTTGTTATTTTGATCCAATAATGATTTGTAAAAATGTTTTAAAATTAAAATAATAATGATCCAATAATGATTTGTAAAAATGTTTTTAAATTAAAATAATATTTTTTTATATTTATTTTAATTTTGACACAATATATTAAAATCATCAAAAAATAAATAAAATATTAATTTGAAATACATCTTCAAAAGCAAAAAATAAAATAAATACCCACTAAATCAAAATATAATAAGTCAAGAAAACACAAGAAAGGATCACAGGGTTTGTACATAACCAAATCGATACAATAGTTTTTTGCCATCTTGAATTGTATGGGAGTCCTAATTTTAGATAAATGACACATGCTATATTGTGAGTCGGGTTTGTTGTTTATAAATGTAAAAGTAGATTTTTATGTGATATCAATAATTTAAGATAAATAAAAAAATCAATGAACTTAGTGATTAAAAGAGGTCGTGTGTGTTGTCATGATAGTAACTCATAAAAAACAATAGTAACTTATATAAAAACCAATTATGAATTTAACATTTCATACAATTAATTTAATTTAACAAAAAAATAAATTACTTTTAAAGAAGGTAAATTTAACAAAGGTTAAAAGAAAAAACACCCGAGCCAACCCTTGTTGTTTTTAAAACCATAGAAAAATCTCATAAAAAACAAATAAAAAATAATATATGTTGGTTGATGAAATTGAAAAAAAAATATTTAATAAAAAAAAATCTATGTAAACTTTATAAACTCGGATTAATCTCTCAAACTCTTAACCCATTAAATTATAGAACTATGCTAAATTAAATAGTTAACACATTCCAAATGAAATGCACAAGGATGAAATCCATAAATTTAATATAATTTAATTAATAAAACAAAAAATTCATTTTAAATAAGTTTAATTTAACAAAGACCGAAGGAAAAAAAAACTCTGAGGCAAACATTTTTATTTTAAAAAGTAATATAAAAAAATAGAAAGAGAATAAAAAAGAATGTCGGTAGATAAAATCTTAAAAAAAAATGCTTGAAAGAAAAAAAAATACCAAGTGAGCTTTTTTAACCCAGATTAAATTCTCAAAACCATAATCCATTAATTCTAGATTCTCAAAACCATAATCCATTAATTCTAGACCTGGACAACCATAATCCATTAATTCTAGACCTGGATCCAACCTGGAAACTCAACATCTAAATATTAAAAAATGGAAACTCAACATCTAAAAAATTAAATATTAAAGAATAAAATCAAATAATTTAATTCAATTTAAAAACAAAATTCACCTGGAAAAAACTAAATCTAATAAAAAAAAAGGTAGCCTATATTATTTTCAAAACAATTAAAAAACACCATAGAACATGAATTAAAAAATAACAAAATGCTACATGAATGAAAACAAAAGGATTTTTTTAAAAAAAAAATCAAAGAAATTTGTGTCAACATCGCAAATTAGGGCTAATTTCTTAAACCTGCGTACCGTTAAATTATAGATCTAAACTTAACTAAATAGCTAAATATTCAGCTAATTAAATGTTAAGAGATAAAATAAATAAATAAATAAATATTTTAAGGTAAAAAAATAAAATAATAAAAAAAAGATTAGATTTAATAGGAAAAAAATGAAAAATAATTAAATTGAATTTTTTTTGAAAAAACTATCTAAATTAACAAAACAAATTATAATAAAAAGAATAAAAATGAACTATAATAAATGAGAATATTGGCGATGAATTAAGAAAATGAACTATAATAAATGAGAATATTGGTGATGAATTAAGAAAAATTATTAATTTACTAAATTATTCTAAATAAAAAACTATAATAAAGAGAACACGAATAAAATTGAAATAAATTACTCTAAATTTTAAAAATTGTAATAAAGAGAATACGGATAAAAATTTAAGTACAGTAAATCTTAGGAGTTGATTTGATCTTTTTTAAGCTAGCATGAGAATCTAGTAAAAAAGAAAAAAAAATCACACGGGCCACCTCAATCACCATTGGAATATACATGCCACTTATTTACGGAGAGAATGTCAGAACACTTTAGTCACCTCTATAATCATGATTTTGAATTAATTAACTTTAATAAATAAATAAATTAAAAATGTATTGAGGTATTATAATTTATTTCTTGTGTTTTTTAATTGGATTGTAGCATGTTTTTATAATGCTAACAAGCGCTCTTGTGTGCATGATATTATTTTTCAAAAAAAATTACAATCTCTTTCCTTTGTGTGTTTGTTATTTAATTAGATAAAAAAATAATTTTAAAAATAAAATTATTAAATTCAACTAATTTCATGATTCATACGAGGAGTTTCACAGCCAATAAAAAATACTATCATCTCATAACTTTTTTTAAAAATATAAAACATCAAAGTATTAAAAATATTTTTGAGTCAAATCAAATTTTAAATGAGTTAACCTATTATATTTGAATCTGCTAGATTAAATAGTTCATATCAAGTAAACTCGTATAATTATTTTGTTTTGATTGAATTTTATTTTTTTCCTTAAAAATTGACATATAATTAATATAAAAAATTAAATAACATCATGCTATTCAAGATCATGTTTCTGTTACTTGAATCTATCCATCAAAGTTTTTAATGTTATTCAGGCTGGCCCATTACGAACGAACATGGCACTTAAAGAGTTAGCACGTTGTTTGGGCTTTGCCGTGGACCATGTGCTTAACAGCCAACATTAGAACATCCATCTGGGTTCGAAAACAAAAGCAGCAAAAGCAAGGAGGCTAGCAAAGGCAGATTGTGTTTACACAATTTGAGCAACTCAAGGGTGTTCCGTTCTATGGCAGGCCATTTTCAGAGGAACTGGCGGGTCTGAAAATGAGCCATTGACAATTTGTTGGAATATCCACTTATTAGCTGCCTCGGTGAAGTGCACACCGTCCCAAATTATCCGAACTGATGGATCTTTGCATGAATTAGCTATCACCACCTCCGTCCCATTCACAGTGATCTTTGCACCGCATCTTCTCTGGCTGTTGTAGTTGTATTTCCCACCGTGACCGCAGCAGGCTACAAAAGGCTGCTTGAATCCTGCCCCAAAAATTATGATATTATAACATTTACGTACTTAATTAGTAACTATTGTTAACGTTAATTTTGTGAAAACCTCATCAATGAGCCTGGAATTGATGATCAAGCTATAAAATTTAATATATTTACCAAATTTCTTGGCTTGGGTGGTTAGAGTATACTTCAGTGAATAGATATCAACATAAGTAATCGCTGCCTGGGGAAGATCTTTCCTGAGTTGAACCACAGCTTCTTTTAATCTATGGTTGAAAAATTGAGATACCTCATTGAATGGGGAGGCGCACCCGTATTTATCTATCTGGGCTGCTGTGATTAGAAACCTGTCCAACGAGTATGGCAGGCAACCCACTGGGCCAGTGTTATGTATCCAAAACGATCTTCCTCCGACGGCATAGATTTGCTGCACATACATGATCAGATCAAAATGCATGTATAAAATGAATTGATTGATGTGTATATATGTATATGTAGAGGAAAAGCCTTGCTTCACCTTGACGGCGTTGGAGAACTGGCCTAACATGTCAGGAACACTTGCCTTGACTTGTTCAGTGGTCAAGTTAAGCTTGTAACCAGCAGTGAGATCATTTTGGCCAATGTCAATGGTGTACAAAGCTTTGGAGAAATAATCTGCCTTTGGCATCAAGGTTTCGAAGATCCCTCCTGTGATTATTCAACAAAACTTCATCGGATAGTTCCAAATTTCCATTCTCCTTTTCCAAATTAATTCATTTAACATCTATCAGAAAATAATAACAATAATTACATTAATTGTAACAACTAGAAATATGGGATGGGATCGATCACCTTGACTACGAACTGTCTGGGATCTTTTCTTGAAATCTGAATACTGAACAGATTGGACGTTTAACGAAATGGGACTATACCCACTTTGAGACTGCGTAGTGTTTTGAGGCCTGATGGTTGACCCAGCAGTGGCGAAATTGGCTCCATGGCTGAAGTTTGAACCCACAGAATCAAGATATGCACTCAGATATGGCACACCCAAGCTTTCCGCTAGAAATTCAAGTTTTCAAATTTGAGAATGCTTTTTTTTCCCTCTCTTTCTTATTAGAGTAAACTATAAATTAGTTTTTTTTAAATAAATTAAATAATCACCCTAGTTTTAAAATCAATCTAATTCTTTGATTAGTGCTAATCAGGCTTGTTTTAATATTTTTATTATTAAAAATATCTTCTTCTCTCAACAATATTTTTATATTTTTTTTAAATAATAAATGAACTAAAAATATAAAATAGACGAAGAAGATTAAATCACAGATAAATTTAAAAAATATGAAAATTAATTAATTATTTATTTTTAAAACTAAGATAGAATGTTTAATTCATTTTGTAAAACTATTACAATTAATTTAAAATTTATTCTTTTTACAATGAAGTTGAATTAATATAATAATATATACTTTATATTTATACCAAAACAAAATGGAAGAGAGAGAGAGAGAGAGAGGGAGGGAGGCAGAGAACAGAAATATCATTTCCCCGGTGTCCTTTTCGAAACCGACGCGGACAAAAATTAGGTTTGACGGGGTTTCAATATTTCATCGTTGCGGCCCAGGCAACACGACAAAAGTAAAAATAGAAAAAATGTAGATGTGTCGTAGGATCTACATACCGATGAAATCGATGATCAAACGGCCATCGGAGTAGCGGCCGGCAGGGTGGTGGAAGTATGTCTCTCCATTGGGAGAAGGTGCCTGTCCTAATGCTGCTGACAGACCACCTGTGTCTGAATTTGAGTCACCAAAGTTGAATATTGCAGGGAAATCACATGAAGAAGCTTTTGTGAGGATCATGGGACTGAATTGTAGCGATGCCATCCAAATAAAGAGGCTCAACGTAACAAGTCTTGAAGGGTGTGCTTCCATTGGAATTGGGAATGGGAAGCGATTAGTGACTGAGCGGTGGGATTAACAGAGGAGACGATACGTCTTCTCACTCCTTTTATTTGAAATGCTCTTCCTCCTTGGAGGAGGGCAGTGAACATATATATATAAGATGGAGACACCTAGAATGAGATTTAGTATTATTGGTGGATAAACTAAAAGTAAAAGATAGGAAACTATCACTAAATTAAGACTGGTTGAGCTTGATTGATCACATGTTATTTTAAAATTGTTTTATTTTTGAAATTATTTTAAAATACGTTTTTTTTCATATTTTTTTACTTTTAACATAAAATAAAATAAAATAAAATAATTTAATTTAATATTTTTTAAAGATAAATATATTTTTAAAAAAATCTAAAAGTAGAAGTTAGCCCATTCTAAATAGATTTTTTTATTTTGACTTATTTTTTTATTTTTTTACATCAAAAATATTAAAAAAAATAATTTGACACTCTTTTAAAGATAAATATATTTTTTTAAAATATCTAAAAATAGAAGTTAGCGCAGTTCCAAGCAGGTTTTTTTTTTTTTTAGATTAATTTCTAGCCCCAATTTCTATAAAATAGGAAGTTCATCTTAATAAATGAAATAGGAAACTAAAAATGGAAAAGTTGTTTTAATTTTGTTACACATAATTCAAAAAAGAAAAGGAGGGAAAGATACAGCACAAAAGAGTTGCTTCATAAACAATTATTAAACAATAAAAAAAAGAAGCTTTCTTCTTTTTCCAAGTTGAGAATATCTTTACACTAATTTGAAACATCCTGCAAAATTGACCTGTATAATCTTAGGAAATAAATTATACTAGATGTTGTCCTCAAGATTTAAACACGAAAAGAAGAAAGAGAGAAAATCTCCCTCCATGGAATGGAACCGTCAACAATCTGATCGGAAACCCATTTGTCAGCTGCTTGAGTGCAGTGGACACCGTCCCGGATAATCGATTCGGTGGGTCTTTGCAGGGTCTACCCGCTGATATTTCTTTGCCACCCACGGTTTTCCTTGCTCCGCATCCAAGGTACCTGCTGTCATCGTCCTTTCCACCATGGCCACAACGTGCTCTCAGCGATTCATTAAACCCTGCGGTTGACTTTCAACTCATAATTATCACTACGTAACAGTGCAACAGTCTTATACTAGATCGGTATTGCAGTCTGAAACTTTTCTAATGCTAAAAAGATGCGAAGACAATTGCAGTGCTTTTAAAGAAATAAGAAAAACTCGATGCTCGAGGGATCGACTTGATGCATCCAGCAAAATCAGGTAATTTAATAATCTAATCTAAACCTCAAGCGAAGATAACAAACAAGATGTCGAGAAGAAAATCTGGCAAAGTCAACAAAGTATTTGTGCAAGGAGAAGAAAGAACAAAACCTTCAAAGATCTGTCGTTATTTTACTGTGAATACCACCCGTTACCTTTGTTGAGACGTTTCGAATCTTACAGTAGAAGGCTCCACGAAGATATTAAAATAATGCCTCAAAAAAGTAAATTAAACAAAATAGAATTTGCCTATATTTAATCATATTCAATCAATCAATTAACTCTATTTAATTCAATAAAAAATTCATTTTGAATAAAATCAACTTAACAAAAAAGAATAAATAAAAAACTCAAGGTAATCCAATTAAATATAAAAAAACAAAGAATGTAGAAAGAAAATAATTAAAAAAATAAAATAAAATGTCCAACTAAAAAATATTAAAGGATAAAATTAAAAAAAAGTTAAAATAATTCAAGCTATATATATATATAAAACAAAATATATATATATATATATATATATATATATAGCTTGAATATAAAAAAATACAATGAAACCATAATGCAAAACACCACTTAAATATCAAGAAGAGTTATGGCAGCCAATGTTAACTCCCGTCATGATTGAAAAACAACCTTCTTTAATCCAAGATTGAAATATTGAGCCACTTCATTAAATGGAGTTCCAAATCTGCTGCTGATATTTGACTGCCATCGAGGGCATAAGATACACAACCAAATGGACCTGCACGGCTGCACCGCTAATGCAGATGAAATGGTTTAGTTTAAGAGTATAGTTATAATTATTTTTTAAAATATTTTTTTATTTTTTAAAAATTATTTTAAGATTAATATATAAAAATAATTTCAAAAAATAAAAAACATACTAATTCAAAACTAAAAAAATTAATTTTTTTTAAAAATATTTTTCAAACACAATTCCAAACCATATATGATTCTTCTTATCGAAACAGTATTTTTAAATTGGTCGGGCACTTCAGGGACAAATGCTGCGGAAATGAATGTTTTTTTATTAAAAAGTATATTACAACAATTTTTTTAAAATTTATTTTTAATATTAATATATTAAAATAATATAAAACACTATAAAATTTAATTTAAAATACAAAACAAGTTTAAAACTTTTGAAAACTATTTTTAAAATACAAAAGCAGCTAGCTAATTACCTTCCCTGCCAGTCGTGTTTAAGAAACAACCGCTGGTACGATCATTCTGACCAATATCAAATGTGTTAGAACGAAAGAATTCTTTGGCCGTAGGCAACAATTTCTTATAATTGACGTTTTAATTCGTGTTAGTGATTAAATTAAATAACGCAGAAGGTGTCAACCCAGATTAATATTAAAATTAGTTTTTTATATTTTTAGAATATTTTAATATATTAATATTAAAAAAATAAAACAAACAGAACCCTATCATATTTGCTTTCAGCTAGATGCGTTGGAGCTAATTTACCGATGACAGGTAAATGTCCAAGAAATTGATGATCAATACGAAAGGCATGGTCAATAAACCTGGTGACTTTTCATTTTAAAAATGAATGTTGCAGTTTATTTTTTAAAATTATTTTTTTAGTTGATAAGATGTTAAATTAATTTTTAAAGATGTTTTGAAATAATTTTAATAAATGAAAAATAATATATTTTTAATTAAAAAAATAATTTTAAAAATCGTAGTAAAGACGGAGCCATGGAGCCACTAGCAAGTCTAGCATTAGGGTCACACTGTTGTTGCCTAGGTTAATCATTTAACACAGTCAATTCGTCGATATATTCCGTTCAGATACGGCAGCTAATACCGTTTCCCACTGCAGCTGCGATTGCTTTTAAAGCAAATAGTAGCTTATAAATATTTGATTAAAAAAATAATTTACTATATATAGATTCCATAATAAATTGTATATAAAATATTGAGAGAAAAAAAGTAGCAAATGACTGCTTTTTTGCACGGATAAAAAGAGAAATCATGCTATATTGTTCGGTAAATAGTAAAGCATGCTTTTCTCGTTTAGTAAACAGTGTAGCAATATCCACTGTTCACTAAACTGAAGGCTGCTGCAATATAGCACCGCTCTATTTTTCTAGTTGCATGGATTCAGTTTAATGTATAAAATACATTAAATTAATTTTGATATAGTAAAATAAAAAAATTATTTTTTATTTGTTTGATAATATAATATTTATAGCATTTAACTACAATTCTAATTTTATTCCCAGTTATATTTTATAAGTTATGTTATTACACATTTAAAAAATCAAGAAAATTATCAAATATATTTCAAAAGTGAGAAATTATAGATAATTAAATAAAAAAATAAAAAATATTTTATATAAAGTACTATTTACTTCATGATATAATAACAATAGTTAAATCTACAATATTTAAATTAAAACCCATTAATATTATTATATATATTTTTTAATTATTTTATGACCTCAATTTTAAAAGCATTTTTAATTAAACACATTAAATTATTTTTTATTTAACTTCAATTTCAATCACAGTTTTAATCAAACATATATTTTCCAACTCAAAATCACAGTTTTAATCAAACATATATTTTCTAACTCAACCTCGATTAAAAATACTTTTTATAAAATAATTTTTTTCAAACTATAACCACAACAACAATCGCAATACCAGATATAAATGAGCTAGGATATAGCATATTTATTTTACTGTTATTGTAATTATTTTTTAAAATAAAAAAATTTATTTTTAATATTAGTACATCAAAACAATATATAAGCATATAAAAAAACTAATTTAAAATAAATAAATAAATAATTTTTAAAATATAAAAATAAACAGAATTTTAATATTATTTTTAATATTAAAATATTAAAAAAATATTAATTTTATTTTTTATACTTCACGCGCTTTTAAATCAATAATTTGTTGGCGTTGATATCATTGGATATAAATATTAGCAAATAATTTGTTGGTGATCTGCTGAACACTCAAAAAAAGATTTATTACTCAGCATACACAAAATGAAAACAATACATAATAGGGAAAAAAACTGCATTTACAAATACTATTATTTTTTTAAATAGATATATTTTTATTTTTAAATCTTAAGTAAAAACATGTTTGATATTTTCTATATTATGTTTAGATTATTGTGATTTGTGTTGCCCTTCGAGTTGAAAATAGCATTGACTGAAACTTCTTTTTTTTTAACTGAATGCTATATTCTTTAAAAATAAACAGGAATGGACTAGATGACAATCATGTGGTAGCTATATAATTTTCTCAAAACGAAAAAAAAAAAAAAAATCAAATGCCAAGTACCAAAAATTTTACAGAAATTTATTATTTATTAATTTCTATATTTTCAGAAAGAAGTCAACAAGGACTCCATGGCCCAATGGATAAGGCGCTGGTCTACGGAACCAGAGATTCTGGGTTCGATCCCCAGTGGAGTCGTTATTAATGAATACATAGATTATTTTGATTTTGTGATCATGAAATGGAGCCACTGTACCACCTAGCCGTCTTAGCTCAGAGGTAGAGCGCATGGCTTTTAACCATGTGGTCGTGGGTTCGATCCCCACAGACGGCGCTCATATTAAGTCAACGAGTATATCGTTGCTATGTGCTTTGAAACGGTGAAATCAGACTTGCCATGCTTCTTCTACTTTGCCTCGCTAAACAATATATATATATGTGGTGCTCCGTCATAATGGAAGTAGACAACCTTTGCTTCAGTTGCCTGTTAAATTATTTTCACGCTACCACTTTATGTGGTGTCCATCTCTGAAAGTAGAATGAGCTGGTTCTCCGGAGGAACCCTTCGAAGTTATTGCAGCGCTTGATGGGAAGAGTAGTAGGAGGCCATGGTTAATTGATAGCTAAGAGACGGATCAAGATTTCCTTTTCTTTTTTTACACTAACACGAGTCCAAAACTATAACTTTTTAGCTCATTTTCAAAAATATTTTTCGAAAGTTTGGGTGGAACTCGAGCATAAAAAAGGATGAGCTCAGGTTGAAACCCGAACTTAGATGTTAGATATATTCAATATTTTTTGATAAGTTAGGATGTATAATCCGAGCCTAACCCTTAAAAAATACATCTTAATTTACTTCTTAAACCGAAAAAAATGCTGAATTTTTTTAATTAATGTTTATTAATACTTCTATAAGAGATATTATTTTTTATTAATACTTTGTATAAAATATATTCACAGGCATTCATTATTTTTTTTTTAACCTTAGCATCAGGAGAAAAAACTTGATCAATTTGTTATTCAACCATTAAAAACTTTTATTCTACCTTTTATTTTAACACTTCATTCATCCACACATCGCCACACAACAGTGAAGTTGGGTGGGTTTCCATGAACCAGACAAGCATATTTACAATGAAAACACACACTAACATTCCCTTACAAAATATTGTGAACACACATGTCTATGGCTAGAATTAAAGTTGGAAATAGCACTCTTGCATCTACTCCAATTCAACCTTGATGCTTCTGAACTTTTGGCATCCACTTAGTTACGCTCTTGCTCCCATCTGCATGAAGTAAAAACAACCCAATTTTGATCCATTTCGTGGCATTATGGACATTCAAAAAATGTGGAAACGTGAAAGAAAATCTGAAGTTTTATCAGGGAAGAAAAGTGATAGGAATGATCATGATCACAAATGCAAAGTTGGGAATGAAGAAACGTACATTGCATGATATGGAGGCATTTTGCTCTCGATCACGAATGGACACACAGCTGATCTAAAAGTCCCCTGAACAATCATCAAGTCTTCATTTAACAAAATATTTTAAAAATAAATAAGATATATTTATTAATTATACTTCATAAAATAAAAATTGCTTGTACTTTATAAAAAATAACCCCTATATCAAGACTTCAAAATTTAATATTGTAATCCTCAAAATGTGTGGGAAAACATGTTAGATTGGAATTGACGATCATCTGGGTGGTTCTATTATGGGCGTAAATGTCATATTCTCCACAAATCAACCTTCTATTTTACTAACATGGCATGTTAACAACTCCAACTTAATGCAGTCTCATGAAGAGCCACTACCAGGAATATTCCGATGCAAAATCCGACCTAAATCTGGCATACCAGGCGATAGTACGTACACACTCTCAGTGTGACCCGCTATTCAGATGAGTCCGACATGTGCAGCAGCACCTGAGGAGTCATCAATGATGAACCGGAGGAAGTTCTCTTCATTCTGTTAAGGAAACCCTGTCTCTGTTACTCGTTATCCAAGTGGTGGTGGAGCACCTATAAAGCATGAACTAGCATTGCAAAATATTAATGGTGGTGTAAGTTATCCATCAGCACAAAATGCAGCAAAACAAGTGAAAATGAAGTAATCCCTCAAGCACGTAGATAAAAAAAAAAAACACTCATCTCCATGCAGTAAAACATAAGCAATAAAAGAATCAATTGACAGCATAGCACTTAGCATAAAGCAGCTTCCTGAGCTCAGGCACAACAGAACAATTTAACTTTATAATACTTGGAACTGTCGAAGGACACGGCGAAAGAAAAACCTATAGGTTCCGAAGTGTTCAAATAAATTGACTCCTACCAAAAAGACAGCTTCCTTGCCTCAAAACTGACTAAAAGGGGTGGAAATTCAGTTTTGCCTGGTCTCAAGATGTAACAACAGATCAACCCAATGCTAAAAACTCATTAATCCTTGTTCATTCCAGAGCAAAAAACAAGAACATGCAAAATAAAAAGAAAAAAAAAATACAAGGAATAAGAAAGGAAAAGAAGTGAAAATATTATTTGGTTTCTGTTGTCAAAGATGAAGAGAACTCAATGAATCAACACCGCCAGCTTCTCACCATCTATCTTCCGTCCGCAGCCTGTCAAGAAAAACCTTCTTAGCATTCAGGAGGGATTTCATTTTTACTCTGCTTGGAACCGAGAGGAATGCATATGCCATGAAAAACAATAACATGATTATGGCAAAACAAGCATGGTAGTCATTTTTATTTTACCATAACTTGGAGAATAAAACAACCATGCAGAAAAGGTTAGGTTTTAACAAAATTTGATACCTTTTTTATGCATGTTAACTAGATCTCTAGATGAGTATGAAAAATAATACATCAAGCATTTCATCGAAGTACTCTCCTAGGTGATTGCAAGGCACTTGCAAACAGCTGGATCAGTTTAGCCTTTACACTCACAACTAGAGCAATCATGGTGAACTAGAGTCCAAATAGAGGTTTCAAAGTATTCCTTTGCCTTAAACCACTTCTGATTGTTAACTCTCAGCTAGAAGATGATGCTTGTGGCTCTCGTTGCCCAAACTCTTGCATGTTAACTAGATCTCTAGGCTTTTTGAAATAACATGCTCTTTCGACTGATGGTTTCAAAAATTAAAACAAGGTAAAAGGGTTGCACCTAATTTATTGAAAGAAAACCACTACAAAATTCTCAAAGTTTCATGCAGTGTTCCAACAAAAAGTTCCATTGATATTATGAGTTCATTCACAAACCTTTTTCTCATGGCCTTCTGGTAAAGTATTAACTTCCTAAATGAAATGGTCAGCTTAAAATTAACCACCGAACCTTTTGGCCATATTAATAGATGCAACCATGGCTGGCATTACATTGAACAAAATAAGACCTTAAGGGTCCCACAATGAAAGAGTTGGCAAAAAGCTACTTTCTAGCTAATGCGTCGGGGAAGATCTGAAATACACGAAAGAAACCATTGCTATATCTTTACCTGTCAAAATCTCTGCTACCAAGAAATCCTCTTTCCCTTCCACCTTGAAATGCTCTTCGGTCATCAACAGGCCTTGTCCAAATATCTGGCTTGCCACGAGATCGAGGCCTATCCATTAACTCCATATTTCTAGACTCGTCAAATGACCCAGATCTAGAAGGAGGTCTCTCTGAAAACCCAGAAGCCCTGCCTGCCCCTGAACCTGGCCTTTCAATGGCTTTTGATCCAAATCGAACTTTGTCATCCAAATCAAGGACCAAAATTTCTAAATCCCTTTCTTTCTCAGATATCATCTCCCTTAAACTGGGTATGTTGTCAGCAGAACCTCGTGGAGATTCCTGGTTCCCTTTTGTTGTGAGTTCTTTCTCAAGCCCCTTCTTCAAATGCTCTATTTCTTCTTTCAATAATTTTTCCTCTTCAGTTTCAGGCCTGAAACAAATTGGTACCAAGAATAAAAGTTCATAAGTCACCATGAGAACCAAGGACACAGTTCACAAAGAGCTGAAAATGAGCACAAGCATAGAAAACATATCATTCTAAAGCATCCATTTACAACTAGATTATGCAGACAACAAAAGATGCAAAATTTATGTCTTTCACACACAGGTATTTCAGGAATTTCAATATTCACCAGAAAATCTCGAAAATTTGTCAAATAGTTTTTTTTTTCCTATTTAGTATTTTATTAGTCCTAAATAGTAATCAACTTTATTAGTTTTTTAGACTGTTAGTATTTTCTTATTTAGGAATCTAATCCCTTATAAGGCAATCTTGAACTACTAACATGCCTCCAGTCTCAATATATGCATTGAAGTTTATGGACAAAATTTAGAATTTCAATAGATTCCGTAGCTTTACTAATAGAAAAGGATAATATTTTGTTTAAGATTTATTATTATTTAAGTAGATTTTTAGGATTTGTTATTATTTTTATTAAAAGATAATATTTTTTTAGGATTTTTTTTTTTCTATTAGTTTAGGACACTAGGGTCTCTTGGTGTCTTTGTAAACACCATATCTTCATAGTAGAATGTTAACAACATTAATTGATGATAAACTGAGACTCGGAATTAAGTATGTTTCCTTTGTTTATTTGAACTCTCTCTTTGGTCTTTTTTCAATTCTTCAATCCTCTTCTATAGGATTTACCCACTACTATAGGATTTCTTTCTTCTTGCTATATTTTTCCCTTATATTGAACTCTACTTCTTTCAAGTTTGAATATTATCCTACATGACATCGAAAGTACAATAAACGAGCACAAGTGAAAAGGAGACAATAGAGACAGAGAGGTGCTTTCACATCTTACTCTGCAATGGCTGGGGAGTGGAAAGGTTACATTTTAGGGTATTCCTAGAGACATAGCCAACAGAGACAAAGTGGGGCTTATAACTAAGGATTTCAGCACGTCACTAATCCCTACTCGACCACAAGCGGCCAAAAAGGGAAGGACCTCTCCCTCGTGGGAAAATCATGATCAAATATTTGAGAAACATATGCATTCATGAGAATTTGGAAGCAACACCTATAGAAAATGAGCTGCTGGAAATCATTTAAGATGTTTTGGTCATGTGCAATGTCAATTTATGCATGCTTCACTAAGAAAAAATTATTGAATTAAAGTTGAAAAGTCAAACAAAATAAGCTGGAAAAAAGAAATAGAAACCCTCACCAGTCTATACATGCGTGCCTATGTGGGTTCTGTTAAACTACCCCTTATGCCTACTTTTCTATGGACAGAAATTAACCTTGAGTTTAATATTTTCTGAAGGTATATATATCAATTAGTCACAAAGGTCTCTACCTCACACACCTCTCCTTTCTTCGTTTCTAATTGCCTGTAAACTTTTTTTTTTTCCCATGAAGATCATAAACATTCTAGATCAAGTGGACAAGATTATACTCTAACCAGCAATATTATGCAGATATTTTGGCCCCTAAAGTAGAACATTGAAGCTTATAAACACAGAGGATAACATCTTTGCACTACCCATCTCTTTCTTGTTCCTTCTTAATTTTCAAACATTGTGTTAGTGGCATGTCACCAACTGAATTCAATTCAAAACAAACAAATGTCCTGAGATCAAGAGTAACACAAAAGTCTAGCTAGAATTGACCATGACTATCCATTCAAGAACCTGAACTAGTAAAATTGATTTAACAAGACATTAAAACTTTGAGCAATTTAAAAATAGATAAATGACATGAACAAATTACGAACATTAGTAGATCAGCAAGTTCCTAGTTTCAAAGTGTATTTCCATGCGCATGATGATGGAAAAGATAACATTATAGCATTCAACTAGTGGTTGAGGACAGTAAAGAAGAACATGTAAAGGAGATAAATAAGATAGGAAAAATTGCCCTAGAAAACTTTTTTTCTTACAAAAAAAAAAAATTTCTGTCAAGTAAAAGCGGACACAATGAGAACCAGCCCAAATAGTCGGTATGTTAGCATGTATATAGCAGAGGTATAAAATCTAAAAATAGAAACCATGTTTTTTTAGTAAAACTCACTCTGTTGCACTCAGATCTATTCCCTAACGAAATTAAAAGAAAGTACCAACCACCACATGACATGAAAACAAGACAACATCATCCATCAAAGTACAGTAATCTAGTAATGAAATTTGGAAGGCAAGACTTCTCCATCTTATGCTTGTATCAGCTGTAACAAAAATTTCTCATCATAAAACATGATGAGAAAACTTACTGAAAATATAAGAAAGCTAAAAAAGCAGGCACAAAAACCTGTTTGCACAAAAGGATATTATCCGTGATTCTCAAGAAGTAATGGAGAATCAAATGCTTGCCAACTTTAAGGCCCAATTGTAAAATTAAAAACAATAACACAACTTGCTTATGCCTGTCAATGGTAGATGCAGATGTTGCAATGCAATCCTCTTCAGTTCAGTCACTTAGCCCAAGAGAAATTACTTTACTGAAACAAACTCACTATGATATATATATATATATATATATATATATATATATATTCTAGTGACTGAAAAAGAATAAAGATAAGAGGCAAAATAGTAGCATTTATATGAGAAACACAAAACCTTCAATGACAATAGGAACCGAGCTACCCTTTTCTGATTGTTATTTAGCAACTACATATCGTCCAAGCATAATAATAATTAAGGATAAGCCTAGAAACAATGACTGTGAACAAGAAAATTTTAGCTGAACATGGGATAGAACCAGCTTGTCTGATTTGGAGCTCAGCCTATTCAAATTTGAGTCTGGTCAACAGCCTTGGCTTTTCAAACAAACTATATCTTTTACATCACAAATCAAGATTCAGATTCGGAAAGGGCCAGTATAAGAAGAAATGTTGGCCCATATCTAGCATCAAAATTCTAGTGCAATAGGCACGGTTGTCAGTCAACATGTTTTGCATAACAACAAGGCACTGATAATATGAGTAAAGCATCAGATCATGTAATTCAAAATTATCCAGATTCCTCTCCATGTCCTATTATCATTATAAGATAAGCTGATGGCTAGCATGTTGTATACCCCACAACAAATTTAAAAGAACAGAAATATCCACAAGAAAAAAGAAGCAGTTTGAAGCCCGATAAGATAAACAAAGCACCCTCGTATTGTCAATATGCAAACACCAAAGCAAGCAAACACACAAGAACATTAATTTCTAAGCAATTCCAAGAAAACCACGTGAACAACATACGTTCACAGCAATAATAATGCCACAAGACATACCTATCTACACCACGATGCTCCAACTCACGGTCAATCTTTCTCCAATCCTGACCTCTTTCCTGCAACAAAAGCTCCCTGGGCTTTGCCTCTCCAAAAGGATTCACTTTCGGCCTTGGCTTCACAGCCACATTCTCAAATCCTTGTTGCTGCAGCCCTAGCCCTTCAGACCTACTCGATTGCGCACTAGAAGGTCTGCTAGAATGCGCGCTAGTTGGCCTGCTAGATTGTAAGCTCATAGTCTTCTTAGCTTCTATTTCCATCTCCCGCTTCTTCCAATCCAATCCTTTCTCTGCCAATACATCTTCTCTCGGCCTCGCTGTTCCAAATGGATTTGGCCTGTCCAATTTCACAGGCTCGTTAACTCCAACTTCACCACTTGGTGAATCGAAAACCAATCTAGGCCTCTCCCTCTCCAGCTCACGGTATGCTCCTCTGCTCCGGCGATCAGACTCCGGCCCAGAATCACGAAAACCCGAACCAAAAGTCGAAGATGGAGTAGATAACGGCTTTTTACCAACCGCCCAATTATCAACTTCATCAGCTCTAGAACCACCTCCAAAACCACCGCCACCGCCTCCACCGCCGAGTGAACCGTAACGGCTTTGTCGTCCAGAATCATATGAAGGCAGTGGTTTCTTAGCCATTGCCCAATTATCAACCTCATCAGCACGCGAAGGCTGATCGTAATCAGAAACCCTAGAAGAAGATGGACCTCTCCGATCATCATCATAACCGCCACCAAATTGCCTTCTACCACCACCACCACCTCCCCAAGATCCATCGCTGTCTTCACGATCACGCATACGTCCAGGCTGCGGCCCAGTTCGACCATAATTGGAAAATCCACTGCCGAGGCGTCCATACTGCATTTCTTCTTCGGAACGCTCTTTTGGACCGGTAGGGAGGCGGAACCTCTCGTCCGGAGTCAATCCTCTGGATTCAAAACCGCCGCCGGAGGACGTGGAGTGGAATTCATTTAGAGACATTATCTTCTTTTTACTCTTAGCGGTTCCGGCAACTTCTTTCAGTTTAGGGGAACTTTGAGAAACGGCTGCTGCAACGGCTGCACGCTCCTCTTCCTCGGCTTGCTCCGCATCGGCTGCCCATGCGCCGATTTTGCTCCTCTGTTTTGACATTTTAAAAAATAAAAAACAAAAAAAGATCCGCAAAGGGGCAATGGAAAATTAAAGGATTTTTGGAATAATGAAAAATTGGTGAGTTCAGAAAGGGATAGAGATTCGGGTGGGTGTTGAGCTTGGGCTCCGTTAAGGGAACCGGAGCACCGGGAACATGCGTTGATGAAGATGAAGAAAAAGGAGGGAGGTTGCAGTTGAGTTTTGGTGCGTCGATGGTTTTTGTTTTTCAAATATTTTTAATTTTTAATATAAACGGGAAGGGATGAAAGAAGGGCTAAGGAGACCCGCGGGTGATGAGATGGGAGTGATCAGACTCGATGAGATCAGAGGAAGATAGGTTGCAGGGATACTTGGTTGGTAAGTTGGGGGTAGTGGAGGATTGTGTGGCCCACTTGCAAGGGAGGCGTCAGTGATTTTCGAATTCATTCAATTGGACGGTCAAGATGCTCTTCGGAATCTCCACCTTCATTTTTGGTGGAAAAGGGCGGGTAGCTTTGCGATGCTAGCTGCGCAGACGCCTTGACTAGTAGGGGTAGGCTAGGAGCTCATCCAGCTTGTGTAACTTTTCAGGATTTTCTTAACGGGGAAGATTCACTTGGGCTTTAAGAAAAGTAGTAAACTTTTCCATGTGACTAAGCTTTTTTAAAGTATATTTAATTAAAAAAATATTTTTTTTCAAAAAACATTTTTACGATTGATACCATAAGATTATAAAAAATTAAAAATTTAATTTAATATTTTTTAAAATAAAAAATAAAAAAAATCATGCGAAACAAAAACTAGTTATATTATTTTTAAATTGAGAAAACTTAAAATGTTTAAGTTGTAACTAGTAACCCACGATTTTAACCCATGCTAATAATTTTTAAAATATTAAGTATTGCCATTTATAATATTTTTAAAAAATTATTTTTAACTAAAAATATTATTTTAATATTTTTCAAAAAAATTAAAAATATTTTTTAAAAAAAGTTAAAACTCGTAAAAAATACACACCTAAGCAGCCGTCACCTCTCCACCCAGCATTATCCTTTTCTCTTTCACTCTTCAGTGCATATTTTTTCGTTTGTTTCTTTCTCTTCTACCAACAAACTCACAATATATTTAAATAATTTTTTATATTTTGAATACTAACATATTAAAATCATCAAAAAAACTAAAATAATTAATTTAATATTTTTAAAATAAAAAAATACCTCTACAAAACATCCAAGAACCAAAGCAAAATTCCGAGAAACACCCCCCTCCCTGAGTAAGCACTATCGAAACCAGCATCTGATGCTTTTTCAATGGTTATTTACCAGCATAACCTTCCCCAGTGTAGCTGTCAAACCCAGCATCTGATGCTTTTTCAATGGTTATTTACCAGCATAACCTTCTCCAGTGTAGCTGTAAAGACCGGCAGCTGATGCTTTTTCAATGGTTATTTACCAGCATAACCTTCCCCAGTGTAGCTGTCAAAAAAACAACCCGGGTCGGCTCGGGCCGGGTTCATAAAAGATAAAAAAGAACTGACCTGTTAAGTCTGTTGACTTTTAAAAAGTATATTTTTTTTCGAAAAATATTGTTTTGACTTTTTTTGACGAATAAGTTTTTCAGGTTGGAGTTATCCTGCCGGCATGTGATTCAGGCGTGCGCTGGATCGGAGACTGCTGTCCATCGAAGGATACAGGGAGAGTGGTGAATCAACATGCCATTTCTTACTTCTTAGTGTTTGACAAGCGTTTGTTTCTCTAAAATTTTATTTTTTAAAATTATTTAATAACAAAATATATTATTTTAATACATTAAAAAAAAAACATTTTAAACAGTTATCAAATTGGTTCATTGCCTTTGATACAACAGCCACCTCTTCTTTTCGCTCATACAATAACAGAGAGTGAGAAAGAAAAGGAAAAGAAGGGGATGGCAAGGAAACAAACTCTGCCGTGTCGGTTTACACTAGGGACAGTTGAGGACGAACAATGCACAACCATGCACCTCTACCCCCATTGATATTAAATCTTCTATTTTTCCGAAATCTTTTCCACTCCAAACTTCTCTGCCGTGGCATGATGTCCCATTGAAGTTTCTCCCAGGAAGAACCTTAGCCATGTCTGATGTCTTCACTGATATTACTATCTTCACCGAGTTCAGATTGAAAAGTGCGACATAAATTTGTCCTGAGTAAACAGAAAGGCAAAGGCATTGATGTATTAAGAGAAATAGATACATATGCAGTATGCCCTAGGAGTTTTCAGATCAATGACTGTAGGCATGCTAATTATCAATCATAATTCATAGGTATGATTAGACGCTACCAGAGTGCCATACTAGACAAACAAGTTGGCAGCTAAGAGGAGAAGATCGTTCCTTTGTGAACGAGGCAATTTGGAAACTATAAAATAAACATATACGCCCAACAACAATAATAAATGAAGGCATGAATATTGATATTGAGCAGACTATTTTCCACCCCAGATACATGGAAAAACACAACAGTTCGATTTAAATAGCTTCCCTTCACCAAGGGTAACGATCATAATCATCTTGGGGGTAACCAGTAAGCATGTAGCTCAGTGGTACACTTAGTAGGCAAGAAGGTTGATGTCTCTTGTTTGAGTCTCACCTCTGCCAAAACTTCAACAAAAATTGGAACGCACTCATCAAGAAATGGAAAATCATCCTAGGGATCAAGTTTCTCATTAAACCACAAACTTCTCTGGGTTCTTTTAAAAATACTGCCAAGGAATGGTGACATTGAAACCAAATTTATCGAGAGTTTGGAGGGCATCAAACCTTTTCTTCCAGTGGCAATCCAAGAGCGAACTCCACTGTTACCAACATTAGCTGCATATATATTAACATGGCAAGGAAAAATCATCGAGTGGCCCTTAATGAACATGTGGAAAATCAGCTTGAACTTCTAGCATATTACCATCAATTGAGTTCACAGTTGCACATAGACCAGAATAGCTGCTGATAAGGGATCCATTATTGTTTAACTCCCACATCTGTTGAAATTGAGAGTTTGCTTTCAGGTATCACTCATATAATGCTAATTATAACCATTCTGGCAAAACCATTAATTAAATGATGACATTATAATTTGGAGCTTCAACAATCAGACAGTTATAGTTTCCTGCTTTGTGTATTTGTTAATTGTTTACAGTCAATTTATACATGATTCTACAAGAAAGTGACATCTGTCTTCTCCGTTTTCCACTAAAATTTTACAGGAAACTAGCTCCTGTGCCTTCAAGTATCACTCATATGATGATAATTATAACCATTAATTAAATAATGATATTATAATTTGGAGCTTCAACAATCAGACAGTTATAGTTTCCTACTTTATGTATTTGTTAATTGTTTGCGGTCAATTTATACATGATTCTGCAAGAAAGTGACATTTGTCTTCTCTTTGTTCCACTAAAATTGTACAGGAAACTAGCTCCTGTGCCTTCGTTAGAAATTAGGGAATTGTGAATGAAGAGCTACCTGATTGGCATCTGATCTGCAGGGGGAGAAGGAACTGCTCTTTAGTTCTTTTGAAGTACGCTTCTGTCTTGAAGAAGCATCCAAGCAAAACTCCATTCCATCACTGGCTAATAAATGGAGCTCGCCTTGATTGTAAATTAACTGTTCATCACTACATTTCCATTCACAGCATCAGAGGATGTCATAATAATAGCCTGTTGTTTGGAACAACTAAGCAGGGTAAAAGACATTACGAAGCCAAAAGAGGTTTTCGCTTGTATAGGCATAAAGGTTCGTGGCTTTGCAAGTTCTCTTTCCAGCATATCTGGTCAAGATCGTCAAGAGCTTGAACTAACCATCCATTAACTTTGGGATTATTGCAGCTAGTGAGACCCAGAATGTGTGTACGTGATGCAACTTCCTTCAAACATTTTCTTGATTGTTGGCTGTGAGCCATGGTCTTATGTATAGAACCCTTTGTACCAGTAACATAAGGAAACTGCATGTGCAATGTCATGATATATCAGGGAAAAAATCAGTTAATATTCCTAAGGCCTCTAAAAAAAACATTGTTTCACATGCCTCCATATTGTTTGTGCTAAAAGAATTTATTTCCAGAATGAAGGGATTCGTGATCAAACTGTATGTGGTCTCATCAAGCTTTCTAACATCTCCTCCAAACATGAGAGGGGATCTGACCATTGCCCACAAAGTCATCTACAAAGAAAAAACTTGTATCAAGTCATCAATAAAAAAAGCTTATTTATTAACATTAGACTGACACACATTTAGAGTTGCATATACATACCTGAGTTTTTTGTTCATCTAGATTTAGGTTACACCTTCTGTATGGTCCCCTGTTAGAACCTAGGATGCAGAAAAGCAATGTGATTATTCAAATTTTTGTTCTTTTTAGTGGAACCTTTTAAACAATTTCAAGTTAATCATGAATACTCTGCAATTTAGGTTGCAAACCCCTAGACCCAAGGTAAAAACTGGTCCAGATGCATTACTTTTCAAGGAAGTTGTTACTAGGATGTGTTTTTGTTACTGTTAGTTAACATGATCAACACTCAAGAGCATGGACCTATGCAAGCTATGCTGTTTTGCTACCACCATGTAACAGCAAGCGTTCCATTGCTTCATTCAACACACAGTTCAGTAATTTATGTTGTAATCAGTTTCCTCCACTCAGTCTCGCTAACTCTCTACAAAACAAAACTACTTAAGAAGTGCTAGAATTAAAAAGAACAATCTGCTAACTTTTCACCTGGATCTGTCAGCCATCCCAAGGGTAGCATATCTAAGTCAGGCCATGACCTCCCCAGCAAGCCCTTGGCACCAATCTTATTAGCAGCAGCGAAGTCCCTGAAGCAGAAGAACAAGACATCACATCAAAAAATGGAAGAATAGAAGAAAAACACCAATTAGGGAGGGCAATCTACATGTAATTTGAATTTTAAGCTCTTATTTTCCATGACAACTTAGATCCACCTTGCAACATCAAAATGAGCTGCAACGTCTCCCCATGTATCCCAATCATCCCCGGTGACCCTGTACATGTTTACCAATCCACTTATATCTTTTGCCATGGTTGGTGACGCGCTGGTTCCAGGAGACAAAGAATACAGCATGGGACGATCAAGCTTTTGCAGAACCTAAACAAGTGCTTTTCATATATCACCATCACTATTCAGAAAAGATTGAAGAGGTAAAATTTATGCACCAAAAATGCTGTATACCTCTGACACAAATGTTATTTCATCTACATCCAAGTCATCACCGAATACACAATCATGTTTCACTGAAAATAAAAGAGAAGCAAATAATATAAAAAATTAATAAAATATAGAGAGATTGACGTGAAGCCACTCAGAAATCCTAGAGGTATAAATAACAGGAGGGAAGACTGAAATGGACGGAATTCACAATTTTGTAATAAATGCCAGTCAAAACTTTTAATTTCGGACATGATTAAGATTTTAGGGCAGAAAACCAAGCAAATTGTCCATTACCAGTTCTAAGCTCAACTCCATAAAGATGAACAGATTAACTAGATTTTAAATGTACAAACACATTCAGCACAAACAGGGCAACTAAGCATCCTAAAAATAAGGCTATAGAGGTCAATCTTTCAGAAATAAATTCTTTTTTTGTAATTTCTTTCCATAAGAATCTATATCTATACAGCTATAGGTTTGGTAATAGTTTTGTCAATATGACTTGTGTATCTAGAATTTGTACTTCCATTTCTTTGTTGAGTTAACAACCTTGAGCTCAAGATTAATTTTGGAGGATTTTTTTCAAATAAACCATAAGAAGCTTGACCTTAGCCTAGTTCAAGCTTCGGATGCTTGAAGAGGTCAAAGCTCTATTCGAGTCATTGCAATGTTACTATTGGGTCCTTCCAAGACCTTCAACATATATTTCCTACATTATTACAGAACAATTCTTCATTCATGCTTCCAACAATGCAAATGGTTCTCGAAAGCTGCAATGCTGCTTTGACAAATTATTTTACCATTCTTAATAAGTAAAGTGAAAGAGAAAATTCATTCTCTAGAGAATGTTGAGACTTGAGATGTATCCTGTTGGATTCATAGACTTGTTAATGTGTTGGGAAAGATGGAAAAATGCAGATTTCAGTTAATTACTAATTACCAAAATCAACACCCCACTTGGCATACTGTTCATAAAGTGACCTCAAAAAGGCTCTTCCTGCTCCCAACTTAGTATTTACACTCATGAAACCATGTGGCATCCAGGCACAAGACCTCTCCTTGATCCCTATATCTTTTGCCCGCCATCGTCGTCCAGACTCTTCATAAGCACCTCCCTAATAGAAATTGAATTTTAGCATTATGTCTTACATTTCACCTTTCACCTGACCAGTCTACTTTTTATGATGATAGATTTTGCAGGACTGTGCAATCTGAGCTTGTGAAGGGAACAAGAAGAAATTTTTTTCCTGAGAGCAGAATAATAGAAAAGAAAGAAGAGAGAAGAATGAATCCTCATTGATAACAAGGAGCAATACCTTGGTAGTATCCAAAATGAGGGTGTTCACATCATATATTCATATGCCTGTCTACTTAATCCTCTCATAACGTGAATTCCAAACTTACCTTGGTAGTATCCAAGATAGGGGTGTTCGCATCATATGCCTGTCTACTTAATCCTCTCATAATGTGAATCCCAAACTTCAAACCCATGCCGTGTACTTTCTTGGCTATTTCTGTGAACCCTTTACCCCCCTTGGATGAGGGCCATCTGACTGGATCAGGGATCAACCTCCCCCATTCATCAATTACATCAAATCCACGAGAATCTGTTGAAGCACCTGGAACATCTCTCCTATACCAGAGGTAATCTATCACTGCATACTACATGAAATTGAACAGATAAAAGAAAACCTCCATGTCAATAAACTTTCCCATTCTCATACTGATCAAGTAATTAAAAAAGTTGATTGCAGTCATCAACCATATTTATACCTCATACCCATAAGGCTTTAGACGATGAGAGATGATTTCGGCACTTCGCAGGAAGTCTTCTTCAGAAACAATCCAGCAAAAGGAATCGTAAGAGTTCCAACCTCGAGGTGGGAAGCTAGCACGCTCAGGTTGAGATGATACCCTAACATGTGTTTTGTGTGGACTATTAAGTTCACAAATTTAGTCAAGAAAACCTTCAGAACAGTTGGAACATTTATGAGATAGACCAAATGAAACATAATTATGAGTTCTTCAATTCAATATGGACATCTATGTACCAAAATTTAACAATGTAATTGCAATGTTTAGTTAGCAACTTCGAAAGTAATTGCCTTGCTTCCAATAATCAGATGTAAAAAGGGTTTTCTTAGTTCAAAACCAGCGAAGGAAGTTTACAACAAATTCTGGAATTCTACCAGAATATCTCCTATATATGTTAATTATAACAGCAGTGAATAGAAGAAACGTAGAAAGAGAAGCACCTGTAAAAATAAAAACCGAAGGAACCAAATATGAAGAGAACAGAGAGCTCAGCAATAGGCTCGTCGTTGTTTTAGTATACTGAAATCCAAACACAACCCTTCTGCCTAACTATCGAGGACAAGGAGAGAAGGCATTCACTATATAGTAAACTTACCCTGGGCTACAAATGCATCATGGCATCATACCATCTATAGAAATCATTCGTATATACCATAATTAAATACAAGTATACGGAAACTAAATACAAAATACAAGGAATTCACATACATATATTTGGAAAGAGAGTGGGGTGTGTGTGTGTGATTTGGTAACCTCATGAACAAAAACAACCAGCAAGTACAAGAGTGTTGTCAAAGACACAACAATATAGTAAATTTAAACTTGGTAAACCAAGCTAGATGGCTGTAATATATCAGAAATTTCAAAGCCAGAAAGGGGAAATTTACTCAAATAAGTTTCTGTATAGAATCTGGCAATTCACACAAAGAGTTCAAAAATTTATATAAAGGAAGAAGAGTTTTCAGGTTCTAGGTTGTTCACGATGGTTGATTGATAAGCAATTATGAGAAAGAGAGAGACAGAAAAGCACCTGTAAAGAGAGAAACTGAAGAAGAAGAAGAGAGACAGAGAGGTGCGTGGTAGGATAGCCATAATCCCGAGTTCTCAGCGCTTCTTGATGATCAATGAAATGCAAATGCACCATCAGGTTTTTTAAAGGACGGTTAGTACTTCATTTTCATAATGAACGGGAGGATAATCTATTTTTTTCTTATTTAATTTGCCAGTGATGGTAGCGTGTTGGGTATCAGGAATTGAAATCCTCCCTCGTGTCTTTTTCTACTCTACTTGACGCTATCTTAAGTTTTAGTTGTATGCTTTAAGAAAATAAAAAATTATACGGCGTTGTCTGGTGTAGTTGGTAAGTAGAAACAAGTGAAGTGTCAAAATTTGAGTCACTTCTTCCTGTCTGTTATTAAAATCTGTCGACCTCTCCTGGTTTTTTTTTTATAAAAAAATTAGGTAATAGTTGAACTTATTAATAGCTTTATTTTTTTGTTTCAAAAATATTTTTTAAAATTTTAATTTTTTTATTTCAATTTATTTTTTTAATTTTTTTATATCATTTCATATACTATGTTAAAAATATTTTTTAAAAATATAAATATATTATCTTAATACATTTTTAAACAAAACAATATTTTAAAAAACAATCACTTTAAAATACCAACTCAACATTTTCTATTTCCAAGTGGAAAGATGAAAAATTAAAAACAACTAGCATTACCTTCCATCCCTGTTTTTACATTTCAAAAATATTAAAAATAAAAATAAATTTTTTTTATTTTAAAAAATATTTTCATATCATTTCAATTTACTAATATCAAAAATAATTTTTTTTTAAATAAAAAAAATTATTTCAATAGATTTCTAAAACAATGTTGCCTCAGTGGAGCATTCTTCACAGGAATACCAGTACCTTGTCTTCTCTATTTCCTTCGATATTTCCATAAACATTAGCTATCAACTTAAAAATTTTAACTTGCAATTACAATAAATAAATAGACCAAAAAGAAGGGAAAAAAATGTCTCCAGTCGTCGGCACACCTTCTCATCTTTTTTGTCCGGGAGACTAGCGATTCCTGGTGCAGCTAGCCAGCACCTATGTGTGCAGATCATATTCCTCCAGTTCTTCCCATATTCTTACCTTTAAGCCGCTTGCTTCAAATTTCTTCGTTCCGGGTAAAATATAGTTCTTAAATTACAGGGTTTTGGCTCTTTCAGGACATGCTCCTGAAAATGAACCCTCCGTGAAGCATCCAACACGATATGCAGTCAGGCTCTACACATACAAGGGGTCAGAGGGTTTTCCCAAAGGTCATAATTAGGGAAAGTCTCCTCTGGCAATCCAGTTCGTGTCTGGTGAGTGACAACCACATCCTCTACAAAAGTCGCCCAGCCCATGTACGGATCTCCAAAAGATTTGGACATTAGCCCCTTGTCTGGTTTTATGGATTTATGATGATGACCCATGTATCTACGGGCCCCAATAATCAATTTAGCAAAGTTGCCTCCATGGGTCATCACAAACACATCAGACTTGAGGCAAACTAAGAAGTCAAGGGCTGCCAAGCTTGTCACATGCTTCCTGAAACCATCCAACTCTTCTTTGGTTGCCAGCTCTTCCTTTGTTATCTGTCAGAAAACCTTGGAGTCATATATGAGGTTAAAACATCAAACTTTTTACAAGAAACTTCACTTTGAAAGGGTCCCCCCACAGGCTAAGCATTTAAAAAAAAACGCAACTACAAAAATTAAGCCAACGATCAAAGCAACGGGTGCTTTGTTTTCTCAATATCCTAAACATTGAGCATGCAAAAGCATTCAGATTCCCATCCCAATGAAAAATGAAATTCTCTTCTCCAATGGTAACACACATAGAAATACACTCCTAAGCATTTTTATTCATGCAGGCCTGGATATTTCAGTAACTGGAAAACATTCTTCCATTTTATTTTTTTTTATCCTTGGCAATCAGTGAGGAACTGATGTGAGCGGTTTTGAATCAAGGGCGTAATGAGATGGGGTTGAGGCTGTGATATTATACGTGTGGAATTTATACACAATTTTTCATCTTAAAAGCATCAATTGGATGTATATGCTGGGGACAAAGTATGAGCAAATGAGAGAGATTGAAACGATTTCATAAAACATGTTTAGTCACTTCATCAATAAAGAGAAGGGAGCAAAGAAACAGAATCAAAAGCCTTACCAGGCTTGGGAACATGTTCTTTAGTGGAGCCATTCGGTTTTGTCCACCATAAACCTGGCCAGAAGCTACATAAATCTGAGTTTCCTTAGGATATCCCATAGCCCGAAGAATCACAGCCACTTCCTCGGGTTCAAGAGGGCACCGTCCTTCCTTCCGTTTTTGCAGGGCCAGTTGCCATAGATGGGAACCGTTCTGCATGATAAATCACCAAAAGCTTATGATGCATCCATGTCTGTTTTAGTTTCTGACTAAAACCGGAAAAGCTTATGATGCATGATAACTCACCTTATACCGTCTAGGCCACTCTTTCTTTCTATATTCTGCCATTCTATCTTTCTCATCCCTTGTCCCAACAAAATCACAGAATGATAGACCTACCATCCCCTTTTCAAATCTAAGATGAAGAGCCCTGTATGATAAATAACTTTCAGCACCACTAAACTCAGAATTAACAATGATTGGAAAGAAGCCCAGTCCACCCCAGATTACAAAGTCACATACATAAATGGATTTGAAATTCCTGTGCGGTTTCGCATCCTTGATACCAATAAATCAGACATCTCCTCTATCTCAGGAAGAAATTTCAGAGCATGATAATTCACCCTGCACCTTAGCCTGTTGATTTCTGGAGGAACATTATCATATCTACAACACAAACAAATAAGGAAAATAAACAGATTATTAAAAAAAAGAAAATCCAAGAATTATTTTGAGCCTAGTGCCCTGATGATGCAAGACATCCATGACTTACCCGAGCCGATCAACAAAAGGCTTTAGGGCCATTATCTTCTTTTCCTTGATTCGAGGCAGTACATTGTCTACGTAGAATTGAGCAGGTGCGTATTTTGGAATGTTTTTCACTGTTCGTCTATAACATAAATGGCAATTTGTTTCCAAATAATCAATGCTAGTCACAACAAATTGGAGTCCACACATGAATATGCATAACATGAGAAAATGATAAAGAGCACAAAAATCAAACCTTATGCTTGTGAATAACTCTGATTTGTCAGTAAACCACTTAGGTATATCACGAACAATCCGTACATCATTCTTTAAATAGTCAATGAAATGATCAACATCAAAAATGTCTTCAAATTTCCTGCAGAAATTTTGTTAAAAAGCAGGTATTTAAGTTTCTAAAATCATAAAAGATGGCTTGTGAACAGAGGATACAACCTGACTCATTAATATAACCATGCACATGACTACGTTTAGCAAGAGAAAAGGAAATATACCAAAACATATACTAGTAATTATGCCAAAGTCAAATGAACCTATTTCAGACAATTATACAGCCGCAAAATATACATATTTGTTGAGTGCATATCAGAATCACATCAATTTCCAACTGATTTTTCTTCTTTTTTCAAAAAACAGCAGGAACAGTTAGTGTGGAAGCTGGAAGATCTTAATAAGGAATATGAGGAGCAACACTATACTTGAGAAACATTATTTCTTAAGTCTCGGAGTTAAACATGGAATCAAGAGAAAGAGAAAGAGAAACAAAAACAAAAACAAACATTTTACATTATAAGAATGTTGCAGGACGTAAGCTCTAGGTATCCATGCTATTATATGCATAAGAATATTGGCTTACGTTTGGTCTTTCCAAATCTGATCCTGCTTCAGAACAGGCAAAATAAGGGTGGCATTCATTATTTTGGCCACTGCTACAGCATTGCATATCTGCATTAAAAACAAGGGTGGCATTGCATATATTCAGTCTAATTCAATCACTTTAAAGCATGTTGCTTGGTAAGTAAGTGGAAAAAACAAGAATAATTTGCTTATGAAAATCTACTACAGGAAGTTAATTTGATTAAACATGAAAAAGGTAAGGAGAAAAAAAAAAACTTAATTATCAAACCAGCAAAATTACCAAGATCAAATATTACAATTGATTGGCCAAAAAAGAGAGTATCACAAACCACCCAGTTCAGATATTTTAATTTTTTGACCTACCAAGCTAACAAACATTATACTAGGATCAAAGGATTCTAAGTGAAGTGATCACTTAGGTTGCATTTGATTAGTGTCACAAAATAGAAGGAACAGATACAAAAGAGACAAAAATGTGTTTAGTTGAATAGAAATAGATATAAAATAAATTTGTAGGTCAGTTTTGGAGTGAGTTTTTGTACTCTGAAAACAGAAAGTACAAAGAATCATGTCTTCTATCTCCATTGTCTCCATCTCTTTTGTCATGAGATAATAATTAGACGCTACCTTAAAAGTGTCTTAGCAAGGTGAACCTCCTTAATGTGTAGCTTGTGGCATAACTTGGGTCCTGTTAGGGAGATTTCCCCAAATATGAAATCAATGCCCCATATTACAGCTAAATAGGAGCTAACTCTAGTTATTTGGAATTCTAATATCCTTAAGGACATTGTGCGGCATGCCAGCTATTCTGTAGCCATGGCCATCAAGGGAAGACACGATAATGAATTGCATTAGAAAAGATGGAATTTGGGTAGATAAATTACATCACAATCTATAATTAGTTTCCTTTTTTTTAAAAAAAAAAATATATCACTTACAGGGTAAAGACTACATGTTTAACAACAAAAGTCTTAAGAGATTTGATATAGGTCAAGTATGAAAGAACCATGTGGTTCCGTGACACATTAGGCCATGCAGAGGATGAAGAGATAGATTTCAAGGTTCATGCAACTCCTTGCTTTGAATGTGGGGGGGTAAGAAAAAGAAGCAAACGACATTTTCTCAAACAAAAATATAAAGACCCACAAGAGCCAGCCATTTCACAAATTATTTTCCTTTTCCTTTTCCTTTTCCTTTTCCTTCTTGTGGACGGGGGGAGGCGGAGGGGAAGGTTTGCTGTGATATTTCAATTCAAAACCAAAAAACCAAAAAAAACACAGAGAACTTGCATAATTATACTATTTGAGAGAATGAATCCATACAGCAATCCTTTGCTGATTCAAACCACCCTCTGCATGGATAAATATATAACCATTTGTTTCATTTTCAGGAGGCAGATCTGCAAAAATCAGAGAAAAAGTCATAGCGTTAAAACAGACAATGAATGGATGAGAACAAAGAAAGTTGCTTTCACTATTAGATTTAATTCATGCCGATCTTTCCAACAACATGAAATACAGCTACAGCTGCGATTTCCTATATCTGTGGATGTGTAAACTGGAAATATAGCATTAAAACATGTTAAACAGCACAAGTTTCTTCTAAATTCCATATGCGAACTGGCTTTTTTTTTATTGCCTAGAGCATTTCTATTACAGATTATAGAACACTTTTATTCCTGAAGTTGTAAAGGCACAAACGGATAAACAACAGAGGGCTTTTAAATTCCTTTACTGAAAAAAATGGAACAGGTTGTAATAACAAGAAGGTAAAAAACAGTTGCAGGTGATCGTCAAGAATTCAAGGGAGTTAGAGGGGCCATGTGATAGGTGGCATCAAGAGCCCAAAGAAGGGCTCGACCTTCGTATCTCTGTTCACCAATGCTCACAAACAAAATGGTTATGAATTGGAACTCAGAGTAAAATGAAAGGACGGGATCACACCATGTGGACATCAGTATTGCTGGGCTAGACTGCCAGGTACAGTTGTGTTAAGAACTTGGATTTCACACCCACACCAATTTAGTCTCTAGTCAATGTGACAATCTAGGGCTAAACTGCTGAGTTCATGATAAAATCACCTGATATCCCATCATCGCGGCGCTCAGCACAAGGCTTCCAAGAGGTCGTGGCGGAGAGTGGATTTTCCCAGAGTGAAGGAGCTTCCTTTACCTAAAATATAGAAGCTGTTAAATAAGCTGGCATACTTTAATCAAGAACTGTAAATTGAGGCAAAAAGAGAGAAAAATTCAAGAACTTACATGCGGACAATGCAGAACAATGCCATCTTTCTTACACAGGTATGGAGCATTCTACAAAGAAAATAAAAAAATTAGCAGCGAAACTTAAACAAAAACGCAAACAAATTTCAAAATCGAAATCCAAAAACTCACCAATCGATTAAAGATGAAGAAAGCGGAGATTAATCCGACAATAACAAAGATAGAAATCAAGATTAAGGAGATCTTGGAGTTTAGGGGAGAAAAAACCCTAGGATCGTCACTGAGCAATGAACAAAAAGGACGGTCACGATCTCTGGAAAAGTGATGGCGGTGATCGTCGTCGTGAGCACTACCCTGGATGAGAGGGGAGGCGTCCTCGTCACGCTTCATTGGAGAGGAAGAGGATCGAGCTCCAAGCGAGCTCGAGTACCTCAGCTCCACCATCGCTCTCTTTGGACTGTAAGCCAGCTCCGCGGGTGGTGATGGCGCACCGTTTCAAGTTCAGATAATAATCGGGATAATTGTACTATTACTACTATCTTGACGTAATTTCTCCCGTAGAGTATATAAAATGACCGGAAGGTCCAAGTATTTTTTACCTTGAATCTCAAATTTCAATATTTTTTTATCCACAAAATGAAAAAAAAAATCTTTAAATTTCATTTATAACAATAAAACACATTTTAAAAAAGATAAAAAAATTAAAATCAAATAAAAAAATTAAAACCCACTAAAAACAACCTATACTAAATATTTTTTTTAGATAAATCAAGTGATAATTTAGCAATTTCATTTTCTATAAATATCAAAAAAAAAAAATTTAAGGATTAAAATGTAAAATTTTAAAAAAGGAAAGAAATTTGAAAAAAGTAAAACTTGAAAGACCTAAATGAATTTTACCACAGCTTTTGAATGATGTAACTGGGGAGAGTTTTTATTTTTTTAAAGTATCAATCTTGATCCTTGATCTTTCTATTATTTTCTTGAGGGTAAATTAAAATCTAATCTTATTGATTTGGTTTTAAATCTATCATCGAGACATCTAATGATGAATCTGGTGTACGAAGGAATGCAAATAGTAAAAAAAATCCCAACATTAAAAATAATGCTAGCATTACTGGGAGGAATTAAATAAAAATAAAAAAGTAAATTTTAGTGACAAAAGTGTAAAGTGAGAAAAATTCAAGGACCAGGTGAAAATTTGGCAGTGAATGATGATGTGAGCTTTGAATGTGAGAATAAAAGCATAGTTGAAATCTCAAATCTTTTAGTTTATAATCGTAATAGTTATGACTAATTTAAACAAGTGTATTTTTTATAAAAAAAAATGAGTAAGATTTAATCAAAGCTAGCTCAAAATACATGCATTACTACTGTATATGCCCTCATGAGCATGTGTGTGTATATACATATAATACTTATAGTTTTTTCATTTCAATAATATATATATTCATTTAATGATAGTACATGAATTAATATAAAGTACCCATAGATTAGTTATAGATATTCAAATTTTGTATTTAATAAATCATACATCAAATATAATATTTATTTTAATATATAACAACATGTAAATGATGGTATTTGCTATGAAAAAAAAAACTCTCAAAGTTTATATATTTAATTTTAAAATATATACATGTGTATTTGATTGTGTTTAAAGAACATAGTGTGATGAATTTTTTTTTAAGAATTTACACAATAAATCTTGAGTTTGAATCAAGTTATATATTTTTTTATAAAAATCTGAAATAAATAAGATTTTATTTATTTAAAACCCTTAAATTTGAAAAAAAAAAAGTTGTATTTGTGAAGCTCCAACACTTGAAAATAACATACATGTGCTTGAATTTTATAATTCTTTTATTCAATAATATATATATATATATATATATATATTATAACAGCACTTGAATTAGTATAAAATAACCATACATTAGTTATAGATATACAAAATTTGTATTTAATGAATAATGCATAGTGTATAAATATTTATTTTAATGCATGGCGACCCATGCTTGTTGTCGTTCGAAGATGATGGCATATGCTGTAAAAATAATAATAATAATAAGAAAATAAGAAAACCCTCAAATCTTTCGTGTTCCGTTTTAAAATGTACACGCACTTGGACATCCCGACACTTGACAGTCTACTGGTTTCAAACCCCAAAGCCACTGAGAAAGAGGGTTTAAATTTGCCGGTCTCGGCAACCCTGTCCTGCTCGAAACCCCCCTCTTCCCTCAATCGCTGCAGCGATGGAGACGGTGAGGCTCCGTTTAGTGATCGACAACGCTTTGAATACGACGACGGAAGGACTTAGGAAGTGCTGGATTCTCTTAAAGCCCCAACACAAAACCATCTCCGATCTCTCCTCCCATATCCTCCGCGCTTTTGACCTCCACAATGCATGCCCTCACGGCCTCCTCCTCTCCGTAAGTATATAATCTCTCCAAAACAGCCTGGAATTTCTCTCACCAGTCCTTAATTTTTTTTCCCTTTTGGTTACAGATGGAAGGGTTTGCATTACCGCCTTTCGAGTCTACATGTATTTTGAAGGACAAAGATATTATCAGGTTAGTTTTATTTAAAAAATAGATCTTTTTTTTTAAATCATTTTTCCGAGTGCTGTTTATATTACTCTGTAATGTCTGCAACAGAGTGAAAAAGAAAGGCAGCACGTCTACTGAAATTATCAAGATAGATGATGGGCTGAATGATTCCTTGAATGTGGTGGAAATAATTGACAAGCCACCGGTAACTAAAGGAACGAATCTGCTTGCAAATGAGGAATTTGAAAAGGAATCTGGTGGCTATGAAACTGAACCAGAGGAGGATGTGGCTGAAGAGGTGGAGGATGTGGAGAATAGTCCAGAGGTGAAAACAGTTTCCAAGAAGAGAAAGGCATCGAAGGATCTTCGCAGCCCAAAGTATGGCTCCCGTGTTCCTCCTCAAAATGGATTAAAAAAATAAGAACAATTTTAATATATCTTATGTTCTACAGCCCTTATCACCCATTCTGTTAATATATCTTATGTTCTACAGCCCTTATCACCCATTCTGCGCTGGTGGTAGTGTATCCGAACCAGTCCTTTGGGTTTAGAGACTTTGACTAGTAATTTCACCGTGTCCAAAACAAATTTGAAGATAAAGTAGGCAGCCTAGAACTAGTTCTTGTAAAATGTAAGATCATTATATAATGGAATTTTGATGCTGCAGGAGGAAGAAAACCAAATCTGCTAGTGCTGGAAAATGTCTAGAAGTTCCAGAAAATGTAGGGACTAATGTCTGTGCCGAGCAGAATGGAACTTTGAGCATTGTTAACGCTGATGAAAAAAGTAACAAGAGTAGAAAATCCACGCCTGACACAAAGAAGTAAGTTTTGTAAAATTCTTATTTTTGCATGATCTTGTTTTTACTTCTTTCACAGGTTCTTAACTATCATTCATCCACTAAATTTTGAGCTCTATGTGCTTTTGCATCTGAGTTATCAAGTATGCCAATCATTATGACCACTTGGAATGGGAACGGGGTGTGAAACATCCCAGAATATCATCTAATGGGGCTAAGATTATATACAGCATTGATGGATTGCTTGATTATAAGTCAAATACAATATGGTAGGGATAAGTAAAGTTTGTTATAAGTGTCCCTAAGTAACATTTGTTGTAAATGTTGCTTTTCCCAAAAACTTGATGCTGTAAGTAAACTCTAGGTGACAAAATCAGTGTTTTGGAGTGCACTATGTTTGGGATCAGTATTCCTGAATCAACTTCACTGAACTAGTTGCCACACTCTTACAGCATCCTGCATTTTCATTGCCAATTTGCGCCCACAACTTTCCATTTTCATGTCTATTTTTTGTCATTGGTGAATGGGATGCACCTCAATGATGCTAACAAGGAGCTATTTCTAACCCGAGGAACATGCTATGGAGAGAGAGATATTTCCAAAAAAAATCTCTAGATAAAATGGCTACTGTAGAAAGATTCTTGTTAAGTCACTATATAAATATAAAAAGAGATTTCGTTTGGTGTCTTTTGCTGAGAAGTGGTCATATATTTTGCAAAGAAGGTGGTCAATTATTGATAATATGGCAGGTTGGAAACTCAAGAAGCATTTACTTCATCAAGAGAAGAAGCTTTCTAACTCAATAGCTGAAGCCTGATTTGAACTGGCTTCCCTTCTGAGTCTTCGATGCTGCATGAAAATAAGAGCATTCTCTTGTATAGATGCAATGATGTCCATGTTTGCATTGTTAAGACTATTTCTGTGATGCAAAAGAAAGCTAGCACATGTGGTGTTTAAATCATGCAGTAAAGACAAGGATGAAAAGTGTATCACTGCATGAAACACAGTGATTTTGGTCTTTGGAAAGCTCATATATGATTCCTTATGTGGTACACAACATATTGTTGGATACTGTTCAACTAAAAGATAAATTGAAATCTGAAGCATTGCTAGAAGCAACTTTATGAGCACATTTTATTAATCTACCGGTTGCACATTCTGTGGCCTTTCATGTATCTCAATACCAGAGATGCAGCGTGAGATTTCAGCAAAATTCTGAAGATTTGGTAATACTAATTAAAAGATTTCTAAGAATTGGTGTTAGGTGCTGCAGGGGCAAATTGCATTTATGTTAATGCTTCATACTTTACCCTGTTGCATGTATTCATCCTAAGGAGGTTGAGCTTTGAGTATTTTAATTGTTGTAGATGTTCTTCTACTTCGATAAGTAGTTGTCTTATTGCATCTTGTCGGTTACATTCTTTCCAATATCACAGTAATGTATCAGTAATTTGTAATGTTCAAGGGAATCTTTATAAGGTGCACAGATGCTAATATCATTCACCTATCAGACAATCATTATATATGAAACTTTTCTCGCTTCAAGGCATTTATTTAGACTGACAAGCTGTTGTACTTGCTTGGTTATAAGAATGCATTTTAGAAATAAACTAGAAACCTACCTCTTTACTAGATGCTTCCCTATCATATTCACCCTAACACTTGAACAAGAACTGAATAAAATACAATTAGCTGTCATTTGGTCATGATCATACTGATTACATTCATGTTCTGGTTGCTGCTTTACTACAAAAATTGTGTGCCTCAATGCTGTTCAAGTGTTGTTTTCCCCCACCAAATTTGTTTCTCAGTAGTTTAATGCTGTATGTTTTTCCCCTTTTCCCTAAAATTATTAACTGTAAGTTTTGTTTATATAAGCGCACTTTTCATTTTGTATAATTTTTCTGAGAACTTTTGGTTTTGCACTCAATTATGGAATTCCTATACCGCAGGCGGAAGAAAAATAAATCTGCTATTGCTGAAAAATGTCTGGAAGTTTCAGAAAATGCAGGGACAAGTGTCTGCACAGGACAGAATGGCACTTTGACCATTGTGAAATCAGATGAAAGAAGTAGCAAGAGTACAGAAGCTACATGCAATGCAAAGAAGTAAGTTTTGTAAAATCCATATTCACGCATAATCTTGTTTTTCCTCCTTAATAGGTTCCGAAATATAAGATTTTCCAAAAAAAAATGAGAGATTCCTCATCATCCATCATTGTTTGTGGCACCTCTAAGTTTTAAGCTATGTATTCTTTTGTGTCCAAGTTACCAAGAATTTCAATCATTATGAACTTGGAATAGGAATGGGGAATGACCTGTCCCAGGACATTGTTCAATGGTGCTAGGATTATATACAGCATTGAAGGATTGCCTTAATAGAAGCCAAATGCAGAAGGTAGGCATAAATAAAGTTTGTCATAAGTGTCCCTTTTACCAGAACCTTGATACTGAATTTTGATCACCAATTCCAAATCAACTTCACCAGACTAGTTGCAAGACTTTCAAGGCATCCTGTCTTTTCATTGCCAATTTAAGCACACAGCCTTCCACAATCGTGTCTATTTGTTGTTGAGTGGTGAATGATATGTACCTTGATGAAGTTAACAAGGATCATTTCTGACCTAAGGAACATGCTATCCAGAGAGAAGAAGATTCTAGGTCTTGTCTAGTTCCTATACCATAATTTTCAATTTAAAAACTCTATTCATATTTTGAAATTTATGATCGACTTATCTAGAAATGTCAGTGCATGATATGATGATTGGTCCCGTCCTATATGACATGACTATGCAAAAATATTGCTTGTTCATGAGGAGATGCATCTTCATAGCTCCTGATGTCTTCAATTCTTTTCCACATTTTCCTTTGGTTTACTGAATATCTCCTTGTCCTGCTTTCTAGGTCTTGCCAACCTGAACAAACTGGCAATGGGAGTGTGGATGCACCTCATACACTTTCTGGATCTAAAAAGGTTTTGATCTATCATTTTATTGAATTTATGTATACTATTTCTGTGCTTCTAATTCTGAGACGTGCTGTAGTTTTTCATCTAGGAATTGTGTGAAACTCAGCATGATATAATGATTTCTGCCACCCGCACCTTTTCATGGTGCAACAGAAGTCTACTGGTGTCCAATTCAATTTGACTAATATTATAGCTGTCATTCATGTATTCCCTATTCATTGCCCTTTTTTCCATGGAGGACCATGTAAGATGGATGCTTGCATAGTTATGATTCCCTTACAGAAGACAAAGGGACAAATTAGAAAACATGAACTTTAATGGTAATTGGAAAGAAAAGGATAGAGCATTTGCATAATTGAAAGTTGATCTTTATTATTTGAGAGGCTGGGGGTCTTGCAAGTATGACCAGTGGACCCATGGGCTCAAGTCCAAGGCTATTGGCCTCCCTGTGCAAGCAACCATTTTAGGTGAGGTAGGTAGGTAATGAAATGCAGGATGTTATACATGACCTTGCTTTTATCATGATAAACTCTACCTATTCATCACTTGAATGTCCAGTGTGTTTTTTAACACTTGCATTCCCCTTTCTTGTTAGTTCCCTAGTAGAAGTGCTAGGCGTAAAAAGGCCAAGAGGCAATGGTTAAAGGAACAACTCAAAGCTGAAAAGAAAGAGGTATATTGGTGCTCGTTAGGTTTTCAACCCTGTTATTGTGATTGTATTTATGCGGTATACCTGTGTTCGTGTTTGGGCTTGGCTCAAGTGCTGATGGGTACAGTCTTTGAGTAGGTTTTAGCTTAAGAGTTTCACACATGTGCATGCACCTGCACAACACACACCCACATCCATATCGGCGCTGTTGGTGGGAAAATTAGTCACGTTCTACACTTTTTGTTTATTATTTTGAATTTTACAGCAAAATCAGATGCAGTTATTTTCAAAAATCAATCAGCAATCGTCTAAAAGGGATAATCAGAATGTTGCTGAGAAATCACCTGAATCAGGAAGTCACAAACTTTCTGAAGAAAAACTCAGGGAAGACAATCAATTGGGAGAGCAAGATAGTGATGTAGAAGGTGATGTTGTTCCCATAGTGATAAGGCCGGGACATATTCGCTTTGAGCCACTCAAGAAAGGTCTGATTCTACATTTTTATCTTACAGCTGTTCCAAGTGATTAACAATTTTGTGCACTGTAAATACTCCATTCAATCATGTGATGTGCCTACATGTTTGTTGTTACAGGGGGTGATGATCAGGCTGTGCTGCAAAATCACATTACTGCTGTATGTTTCATTTATCCAATTAATTTTTCAATGCATTTCTCTGTGTTATGTTTGAATAATCAATACCTTGAAGATAGATATGTTCCAAAGCATTTGTTTTACCCATTTAAGTTTCATAGTCAAACTTACAAACCATTTCTGCAGAGCATTTTAAGCTCTCCCCCATATTCACTTTTGTAAGTATTAAGCTGTTTGTGCTCAAACATCTCTATAATCTTGGTTTTTTGGCTCACATACTCTACAAGTATGTACACTTAATAAGGGTGAATATAGGGGATCGTTAAATATTCTGCAGAATGGTTTATTATAAATATTCTGGATGTGCTTTGAAATAGGATTTATATGCATAGATGTTTTTATAAAATAATCAACAGGTTCTGACTTCTGTGGTTTCAAAAATTTTACAATATGCATACATGCTCCTTGTAAACTAATGCTTGTTCTTAGCTTCAATTGTTGTTAAATTTATGTTCTCATGTTCTGCTTCAGGAAACATTTCACTGGAATGGGATAACAAGCAAAAAGAAGGGTCAAAAGTGGGGTAAAGAGAAAGCAGTGTCATGTAAAAGAAATGATTATAACAATTTCAGGAAAGAGTCTTCCAGCAGTCTTTCTATTGAAGAACAGACACCTATATATGATTGTACCAACTTTGAAGAGCTTCCACTCTATGCTAGCTTGCCAAAGGTTTTTTTCTTTTAAAACTTCATTGCAATTGTTGTGTTGATATCGATGACGTACTGTTTTAGAAAAACATGACAGTGGCAACTGGCTTTCTATGGTCATAGCAACTGCTAGTTTACAAAAATTTTGAGACCTACTCTGGGTCAGTTAGTTGATCTCTTAAATTCTTTTCTGTCTTTATAGTGTCGTTGTATTCATGAGCATGGTCCACATTTGTTTCTTGTTTGGAGGCTAAAGCATCTATTTGTTCTTGAAATTTTGTAGGAAGGTGATGTAATTGCTTATCGTGTAGTTGAGCTGTCATCATCCTGGACCCCTGAGCTCTCATCCTACCGTGTAGGCTTCTTTTTCAATAAAACTGATGTTCAACTTATTATTTACTGGCAAAGCATGAGTTATCTTGTTCTCTCTGTGCACAGGTTGGAAAGATATCAAAATACGATCTTGAATCCAATATAGTTATACTGGTCCAAGTACCAGGATATCCAGTAGTTCCTGAGAAGACAGATGATGAGGCATCTGCTGCACTACCAGAAACATCCCCTTATGGGGAAGATGGATCTTTAGAGGTATATTAGCTTCACATTTCTTATATATGAATATTTTCTTTTTGCTTTTGGTTTGGGGGTGGGGCAGTGTTGGTGATGAGGCATCTCTGTATGTGTGTGCGTCTCTCACATGGAGGGGTCATAGTGTAGTGAATGCAGATATATTTGTATTTAACCTTCGCAAAATTTGGATGCGCCTCCCAAAACTTGAGGAATCTGACTAAATTGATTGGGGTATTCTTTTTTAGTTTTGAACTGCTCAAATGAATTTGATTAGGTTTTGCATCTGCATCTTCTATGTTCAGGTTATTAGATCAAGGCTTGGACATAATTGCGCTCAAGTTTGTATTTGTCTGAATTATAGATTTAGTACCCTTAGGCCAATCTTTTCTTGTTTGTCTTTCTCAATTAAGAAGGTTGACAAGTAAAGCTCTTCTACAGATAAAGTTTTCAACACTTCATGAGGTTCGCCTTGTCCGCCATGGTAATCTAGAGTCAGCAAAATCCGTTGCTAGTGGATCTGATGAAGTCCATGTCAGGGATCAAGATTCCGGAACAGGTTTTAGTCCCAACAATAACCATGAAGCTAATACTTCCACTCAAGGTATTAATTCCAAGTTTCCAACTATTTTTACACCAAGGATCAGGCTAATGGTTGATTGCAAATAGCAATGATAGCAGTATGTTAAATTTAAACAAGCTCACTTGATTTTTCTGTGCTTCAGAAAATGGAAAACGTAATCCATGGGAAGAAATTAACCAGGCTTTGACAGCAAAGAAGGAACTGCTGTCTCAGGAGGATGGTTGGAAAAAAACTGAGAGTTCAAGCAGGAGCCCATGGTCGTATAAGGCCTTGAGAGGCAGCTCCCTGGGTCGAACAATTGCTTTATTAAGAGCACAAAACGAAATATGATGAGCACGAGATGAATGGAATATGAAGAGCTTAAAACGAATTGAGTAGCATGAACTGTGCATTTGCCATCCACTTAATTTTGCAACCTCAAGGTGGGTGAGCATTTCACTTATGATGCCAAGTTTTGCTTTCGGGATGCAATGAAAACATGTAATGCAAAGGGATATTTATGGCTGAGATTTTATGTATAATTCCCTTCTGTCAATTATCTCCTTCATGCAGTGTGAGATCTTCAATCAATCACAACATTCTCAGTGGAGGAATGTGATTTGTTGTTGAACTAGAAAAGCATGAAAGTCATAACCTTTGTTTATCACCATAGGTGCTTACTCTGAAATTGCTATTTTTTCTGTTATGGGAGGCAAATGAAAGACCCATCTCGGTATCTGGTGTTTGCTTTTTCCTAATATCACAAGGAAAATCTCGAGGTTAGGGATGGCAATAGGCGTTTTGCATTGCATGCTCCGCAGGTGGTGGCGGAGGCTGTCGGGGTGCATGATTTTGCTTTACAATTTTTTTGAGTTTTGTCCTGATATGCGTTCTAGTTCTAAATTTTTTCCTTCTACGCTCGCAAAAATTACAGTGGAAAAGTTGGATTAATTTTCGAGGAGAGGTCAGCCAATTTTTGTCTCTGTTCTTCATTTTGAGGAAGAAAATGCATGGTGCAAGGCTTTCTTGACATTTTTTCTACTAAATTGTTTCTCTGTGAATTTTGAATTACTTTAATTAATTTATAAAGTAATATCTGTTTTTATTTTATGAAGTTTTTTATTTTAATTTTCATATGCAATTTTATGAGAATTAGAAGTATAGAATTTTGACAAATTGCAATTAATTTAAAGAAATTGGATTTGATGGCATGATGCTTAACATAACAAATACTATAATTTAACAAATATTTTATATAAAGAAATAATCCATTAAAAAATAAAAATAAATCTGTTTCTTTAGAAAACAAGTAATGCCCTGGATTGAAAAGATAGAATTTGTTTGGAGTGGGAAATACTTGATACATGGTATCCTAATTAATCCCTTTAAGCATTAGAGTTTTGAAAAGGAAGAAATAAAAAAAAAAATACTGAGAAACAAACCAGAACAGTATGGCAGCTCTTTTATTACATCTAGGGCAGATCAACCTAGAATTTGGGAAGTTGATCGAATTAAAATCTATGATTTTTTGTTTAAATAACTTTGTTTTGGTTTCTTAATAAAAAAATCTATTAACTCGAGTTAATTTATTTAATATATAATTAATAAAACTCTAAAAGACATGATATTTCACTTTAATAATACATAATGAAATATTCATTTTACACTCTCAAAACACAACAAAACAACTTGTAATTTTTACAAGGGCTCATAAGTCATCACAAAATTAAAAAAGATAATTAAGTAATTTTATATTTTAAATGCACAATAAAATAATTATTCTATCATTAGATTCAAAATTCTTTAGCACTAATGTCCATCGTGTTTCATATCTTCAATTCTTTAAGAATAATAAGATGATTTAAATGACAGTGGGATTTTATTTAGCTTACGTGCAAGTGCAAGGGTATTTTTATATTTCTATTTATGTTTGAAAAATTAAATATCAACTTAATTAATTAAATAAGTATATAAAATTCTTTTTATGATTGAGGAATTATTTACATTAAAAAACACATATATTTTTAACAATAATAAAAATTATTCGAATTGTGGTGAAATTCGGTCAAATAACTAGTTAGATAATCTAATATTTAATTAGATATGGGATCAGGTTTAACCCTGGTTGGGTTTAATAACTATGCGCGGATGCGGCTCAGCCTAAATAAAGAAAAAGAGAAAACAAATGTGTCTCCGGCTTCCTCGTTCGCCTCGCCGCTCTCTCGGTCTCAGCTGTCTTGTCTCTCTCCTTCTTATTTCTCCATAGCCGAAACCAGCTAGGGCTCAGATAAAAGAAGCTACTATTTCTACAGCTTCTCTTTAGTTCTCTCCATAGAAAAAATTTACTTCATCTTTCCATTTCTATCTGATGATGATTCCGTGTCTACACTCTCTCTTATAACATTGACAAAGCCCATGAGCTCCCATTCAATCGATTAATATGCATATCTCTCTGACATGTATCAACCTTTGGGCGTACACCGCCTCATATACCGTACTCGCATTGCCAGCTTTGTTAAAGCTGGTCTCATCGATTATGCAGTCAAGGTGTTCGATGAAATGACTTTGTCAGAATGTCGTGTTTTTGGCATCGATTATAACCGATTCATCGGCGTTTTGATTCGCCACTCTCGCTTCGATTTAGCCCATCACTACTATTCTAAAATGGCCCCTCTTGGGTTCTCCTTGTCTTCCTTTACTTACTCTCGTTTCATTTCAGGTTTATGCCAGACAAATGAGTTTACCTTTATTGATAATTTGTTAAAAGACATGGAGAAACTTCATTGCGTTCCTGATATTTGGGCTTTTAATATCTATTTGAATCTTTTGTTTCGCGAGAATAGGGAAGAGTCAGCATTGGAGGTTTTTAGGAGAATGGTTGAGAGAGGGAGAGAGCCTGATGTAGTGACATTTACTATTATTATTGATGGTTTGTGTAAAATGAAGAAATTTGATGTTGCCGTTCAGTTTTGGCTTAATATGTTAGATAAAGGGATTAAGCCGGATAACAAGGCTTGTGTGGCGCTTGCTGTTGGCTTGTGTGATGGGGGGCAAGTGGATTTAGCTTATGAGCTTATAATTGGTGTAATTAGTGGTGGTCTGTCAGAGGTTAGTACATTGGTTTATAATGCATTGATTAGCGGGTTTTGTAGAGCAGGTAGGATTGATAAGGCGTTGGCTATGGTGTCTTTTATGAGTAGGACTGGGTGCAAGCCGGATTTGGTTACATACAATGTGTTGTTGAATTATTGTTGCAACGAGTTTATGTTTGAGGAGGCGATGAAGTTGTTGAAGAAGATGGAGTGTAGTGCGATAGAACCTGATGTATATAGCTATAATCAACTTCTCAAGGCACATTGTAAAGCTAATCACCCGGATAAAGCTTATCTGTTTATGGTGACGAAGATGGTGCCAAAAGGTTTTTGTGATGTCGTTTCATACAATACTATTATCAAAGCATTTTGCAGTATTAGTGATAACAGAAGGGCCTATAAGCTGTTTGAGGAAATGGGACGAAAGGGGATTGCCCCAGATGTGGTAACGTTCACAATACTTATAAAAGCTTTTCTTAGAGAAGGTAATTCTGATATAGCAAAGAAGCTTCTTGATCTGATGGCAAGAATGAGCCTTTTGCCTGATCGTATATTTTATACGACAATCATTGATCACCACTGCAAGAGTGGGAAAGTTGAGATGGCCCACAGCATTTTTTGTGATATGGTAGAAAAAGGTATTACTCCTGATGTGGTTTCATATAATGCCCTTATAAATGGATTTTGTAAATCTTTGAGAGTAGGTGAAGTTATGCATCTATATGAGGAAATGCTGCAAAGAGGATCCTTTCCGGATGAAGTGACTTACAAGTTGATCATTGGAGCTCTAGTACGGGAAAATAAGCTTTCAGATGCTTGTAGGGTGTGGGATCAGATGATGGAGAAGGGCCTCACTCTTGACAGGGGTATATCTGAAATGCTGATCAATGCCATCCAGTCATGAAAAGTATCATTGAAACGAGAAACGGTTTGTGTATTTTGTAATTTCTATTTCCAGATCCTCTCCATGTGCGTGTTAAATGCATGTTCCAAAGCTAAATGTTTTTCCTTCTTGGCTAATGCTGATTATGAATGGCAAGGTTAAGTGGAGTGATTTTACTAGGGCATTGTTTGCAATGACTACAGATGACTGATGACCATTATCCCAAGAAATCCTATTAAACATGCCATTTCCATGTGCCAGAACTTTACCAAGAAGTCCTCGTTTGAATGATGTCTGGAGAGTAGAGTTTACTTTTTTGCTAGCCATTACTGATTCTTGGGCACTACATTTTCTGGTGCCAATTTCCGATGCTAAGACATTTTTGTGCCGACCAATTAGTTTGTGCCATTTACTGAATTTGAAAACAACTGCATTGTCTTGTAAGGTGGGTATGAACATGCAATTGGCCCCTAAAGGATGGAGATGAGTTATTGGTTTCAATCGTTATACAAATTCTCATTTTCATCAGGGAATGGTCTGAAATGTTTATAGATTAATGAGCAAGTGCATTGCTTACACATATAATGTTGATTCGAGTTCACTGCGTAACAATAATCTCTTACTGTTTATATACATGTGCCTTTTATGACTAAGCAACTGAACCATAGAATGCCCCTTCATCTAACTGGTATTTCTCTTCCCCTCTGCAGTCAATTGCAAGCCCAAGTTTTGGAGTATTTTGTGGTTGGAGTAAATCTTAGCATGCCTAAATTGCTACTACTTCATTGACACTTCATCAGCTTCTTTCACGAATTGCAATAATGAGACACTCAGGTTTGAGTCCCTGCCTTTTCTTGAACTTTTCTTCTTATGCATACATGCCTATAATTCTAATATTCTGCTGGTTATTTATGAAATGAAAAAAATGGTATGGAAAGGGATATGGGCATAGCAACAATATGATTCCAAGACTATCTTTTTCTTTAATTATTTCTGAGTGGCATTTCTCTATTTTGATAATTTCAAATTGGAATGTTTCAAGGAAACTGACATTTAACTGAAAATATGCAGTGCATGGTGGAGTTGGCGCTTTGAAGTCAGATGCTTCAAAACAATATGGGCCTTATCCTTGTAAGATTTGCCCCCTTTTATTGAAACATTATTATTTCTCCTCATAATGATAGAAATTATTGCGACATGTCCATGTTCCTTTTCTTCCATCTTTTCACTTTCAGCTTGAGGATGTATATTGTATATGAATAATCAGACCATTTTTCACTTTGACCCACGGTCATTGGGGGTGATATAACAGAATCACTAACCATTATGTTTTTTTAGTCCACTCTTGGTATTCTTAACAGAAAATGAAGTGCCAAGAAACAGGGATGGCATCTGTCAAAATTTATGAATTTCTATTTGCATTTTAGCTTTTCATTTTCTCCATAGTCACCCCATACATTCCAGTAAAGCAAAGCTGTAGGATCTTTATATTAAGAATGTCTTCCAATATCTCTCTCACCATCTTAACAAACTATTCATGTTTATTGAGTGTGATTAGGCTGCTTCAACAGTGTCAGACATCCAGGATCGCTAATGATGGATTTCAAGCTTTAAAATCCAGATGCAGATGTATGGCTTCTCAAATCCTAAATGTATCAAAGGTGACATCCTGGATATCCCATTCTTAGTAATATCATGTTAAATGGAAACAAAACTGAAAGCAGATATTTGAATCTAGATGACTGTTGCTAATTCTTTGCTAGTATTTCTTTGGATCCTGCAGGAGATGAGCTAATTAAAGGGAAAGGTTTCCTCATGTTGTCTGGATATCTGTTAGCTGCCCTTTTTGCCGATCTCAAAATTTTAATAAAACACGTCTTATTCTGAGGAGAGCTCAGGGCTGAAATTGTGACTCCTATTGATAGGCCTCCTAATAAGATGACATACAGATGAAGAACGATTGCTTATTAAGTGAGCCTTCTCTTACGGAACTCAGAATTTTTTTTTTTTTCAAACATGAGTTGGTAACTTATAGTAAAAAATAGAGCCCTATAGTGCACCGAGATTTATTATCCTTGGCTAGAAGAAATTGAACGCATCCAATCTTGTATGATTTAAATTTCACTGCCAGTTTTCTTCCTTAATATAGGACTAGGAGCAGCTAGTTTCTTTGGCACTAAATATTTCCATCTTCTCTACTTCGCTGGCCATTATGCTGTAGAAACAATTTATTATCGTTGCTCCAGTGGGAAAGACAAAATGCGAAAGTGGAAATTCCTCTATTGTATTTTGCTTCACTGGTGACCAAACTGTTCTGGTGTAGGAAGCAGAAGATGGTCATGCACGTTCAGAATCGCAGTTACAAGCTGCCAATTCTGAGACAATTTCTTACCTGATTTACAGATAGAAGCCAACTCCCGTCTTTATTTTTCTATCCCTATTATTTATTGTTTGACATAGGCGTGGTTTGCTACCTCCAGAAGTTTATATGCACGTATTTAGAAAGAGAAAAATAAAAAGCACTGGTCTGTACTCCATCTGTGGGAACAAGGGATAGAATCCTGAATAGAAGTGGATGTTAAAATCGGAATGGAGAGGTTGGTTCTGCCGTTTAGGTGCAGAGTCATAAGGCGGCAATTGATTTTGCATCCTTGGACCACGCAAGAGATGGACCATCTTAAGATTCAACCTTAAAGAAAGGGAACCATTCAAGATTACTCGCTTCTCATGGCTAGCTTAAGTTTGGTCTTTTGCCTCGACATGAATCCTACCTGAAGTTCTCGTTAAAGTCATCTTCTCTTTTACTTGTCCAGCAACGACTCTTCATGTTCCGCTTCTGCAATTCTTCATTTCTCAACATCTCCATGCTACCATGTTTTGGCATCCAGAAACAATCCCGCATTTTATTAAGACACTGCTACAACAGCTTGAAGGCCAAGATTCCCAGACACCACCTAGCCCTGGGGTGTCGTTTCGCCAAGATCAACAAAATCAGCTCCCACATGGCCCTCTGGCGAGTCAAACACGGACTCAAGGCCAAGGTTCCAGGTTCCAAGACGAAGGGTTCATCGGTGGTGCAACCAAAGCATGAAGCTCACTTCCACTGTACGTGGATCACACCACAACAACAAACGGACCCTCATCCCGAATCTCCGTTTCCACAGTATGATGGAAAATTCCAGAGTCCATGGGTGCTGCCACCACAGCCCCAAGGTCATTCCAGGCAGATAGTCCAAAGCATGACGGGGAACCCCATGCACCATCAATGCATCAAGATAGAGACCGTGGTCTTAGGGTGACATATCCACGGCATCAAGAACGTCATCCCCGGCAGCCCCACAGTCCAAAGAGTCCCACAAGCACAGTTTTCTGGGATGCCAAGACCTGTTCGAACCAAACCCATAACATGGTCAGGTGCAGTTTTCTGCACAATTTTTTACACCGTAATATTCATATGAGGCCCCACTGCCCTTGTAGTCTAGCTAGTATATCGTCCACGTAGTCCACGGTTTGATGTTTCTAGTGCCACCTCAGCGTCCATCGACGCAGGCTCTCTACTTGGCACCAATCTCTCTGTGCTAGCAAACCAAACCAAACCAAACCAATCCTTCAGGAAAGTGAGTGTAGACTTCAGTTACCTGATCATTGATCTATACTACGGAAGCACTCGTATTGCTAGTCAAGGTTGAGTCAAGGTTTGGAAATGTTCATATGGTTTCTACTCAGGTTCGGCTTCCCGTAATGGAAAGCAAGCAGCTTCGGAGCAGATTAGCATAAACAGAACAAAACGAAAATGGGGAGTTTGCTGTGGTATTCGTATAGGCTGTATGGTCATTGCATTATCTTGGTGACAAGTCCTCCTTGTGGTGTCCTTCGAGCTACCAACTCCAGAACAAAACGATGATAACAGAACCGATCCTTTTTACATTTTCGAACCGGCAAATATTGTTCGATTTTTCACATTGTTAAGAGCATCAGCATTGAAGTGATTGTTCCCTGGTCTTGTTTTCTACTTCTTTTTCCAGGTTCTGATTTTCATGGATTTCTGGATTTGCTATCGCTTATAGTCTTGTTCCGTTTTTGTTCTTGCCCCGTTTCACGTTCATGTCTGTGCATCAGTGGAAGTTACAAAGTGCATTACCTTTAAGTAGATAGGCTCTCACGACCCGAATCCTGGGTCCTTGACTGGTAATACAGAAGCGGTGTTGAAAAGACACCCTACCTATACTAAGTTTTAAAATAAACATATCAAAAAAATAAATTATTCAAAAATACGTAATATTTTATAATCTTTAGAAATATTATGTTATTCAAAACTGATAAACCTAAAAAATAGTCAAAACTTTTCATCAGTAATTAAAACAAAAAAATAATTCATAATACTCATTATATTGTCAAAATTCAAACTTAATTAAAACAAGGTAATAATGGCGCATCTAAGACATCAAATCAAAAGGAAATGAAAGCCTCACAAAACAAGCGAGGCATACCAACCAAAACTGAAGAAACAAGAACACTCAACAAAGTCTACCTGCCATCAGAAACTAAGAACCTGGAATAATATTAAGAATGAGGGGTGAGTTCAACCAACTTAACGAGAGAATAATATTTAATATACATTTTAGATATTTTAGATATAATAATTTACAAAATGATTTATCTTGATATACATATACATATACATATATATACTAAACATATTATCATAACGTAGTGAAATACATGTCAGAAAACATATGACACCCGAAGGTGACTAGATGACACTCAAAAGTGACCAGATGACATCTAAAGATGACCACAATGGGATAATCAGTTGCCACAGGCTGATGCCTCTCTCATTAACTAGGTATACAAAATACTATGTGTACATAAATTAACTACTCTCCATTAGCATGAAGTTACTGACAAGTCTTATATCAAGGCATAATAGATATTCGAAGAATCATTAACGAAACATATATCATATCAAATAGAATTTAGTTTGACAGATTGCGAGTGCAAATTTAAGAATAGATGAGTACTTGAAAAATAAAGCAATTTATATAAATATTCAAGAGATTAACTAATTGTACTCATCATATAATAAACATACATATTTATTTATATTATATGCATATTAAATATTATCCCACTCACCCGGAAAAATATAGAACTAAAAGGAATGTCAAATGAAAGACCTGAAAATTCTATTGAGAATCGTTAGGAGAACCTACAACAATATATGAAATATACTAAAAAACAATTCAAACAAAAGATCCCAATGCATAAAATAAAATCAGGTTTAGTCTCCTAAGTTTACGGACTAAAACGACAATTTTTCAAAGTAGGGGTTAAAATGTAATTTTACCAAAATTGGAGGACGAATCTAGAATTACATAACCATACTGAATTTTCACCCATGAACCATCCTAAATTCTGTCTAGAACGAACCAGAGACTTAATTGAAATTTTCATAAAGTTCAGGGACTAAAATGTAAATTCCTAAAATTGAGGGACCAAACTGAAAATATTCTATATCAATTATCAAACTAAGATTCATCATCCTAAATCTCAAAATTTCACTGTCCAGAATCTCAAAATACATTTAGGGGTCAAATTATAAATTTTTTAAAGTTTAGGGACTAAACTGTAATTTTCATAAATCAAGGACCAAAATAAAATTTGGCTATCTTCAACCTCCAGACCATTCTGTTCAGATTTTCCAGCAAGGTTAAAATAAATTTCTTAACCCATAAAAATTAATTTAAATCAATCAACTTATAAATCCTTATTTTCAACAGTATACTAATTAATCACCTAACATTAAACCATTAATAATCATAAATCAATTTTAACAACATAAAATTATAATCCTTATAAACCCTAATTTCTCTCTCTCTTAATCCTTTCATAAATAAATTATAATTAAAAATAATATGAGAGAAAATCACTTATTTACTACTTTTACTTTTTTTTAACTCAAAACTGAAGATTTAAAACTGAAATTCTTAATTTGATGAGAAGAGGGTCACAACGGCTACAAGAATTAAAAGAGAAAAAAATAATTTTCTTGCAACTTTTCTTTAAATATTTATATTAACTTAGATTGGGTTTAAGTTAACTTGGACTTAAATTTAGATAAAAAATTTGGGTTTTATATAAATAGAACAAGATGGAGAGCGTAATGTTGTCCTTACTGATTCATAACAAATCACTGAAAATTACAAGATATCTGCAATGGCCAAAGGCCCTGTTTCAACAATTTCAGCGACAGTAACACCAGGGTGGAAATGAAAAATACAACAGAGGAGGTACACAGCAAGGCAAATCAGCCATCGGAAAAAAAAAAAACCAAAAACGTTCACCCTAACCCTAACATCTATGGATGATCAACTTTTGATCGATCGATCAATTAATTAAAATATTTATTTTTCATTAACAACAGGGAGGGATACTTGTCTAAGCAAGTTCCAATCTTGTGACTGCTGCCCACATCACCGCACACCTATGTTAATAGCAAATCCATGATCCATGATCCCTTCTATTCACCATAGTTAGCTAGAAGCACTACAACTTAACGTGGTTCAGCCTAGCTTCATTCTTATTTTATTTTCGATCTTCTCCCTGTTTTTATTTCGGGTATAATAAAACTACATCAATTCTTTTGGGTCTATAAATACAAGACTTACTTGCAAGATCCTGTCTTGACAATGATTTGAACAGCCTAACAAAAGTTTTTATTTTTAATGTCCCTTGATAATAATAAATTCATTTGTTGTGTGTAAAATATAGAATATACTCTAATTTAATACTTAATTCTTTATGTATAAAGAAATTTGAATACAAAAAAAATAATAATTTGGACCACTCATATGGGATAAGCAATCCAAATCATTATTAAAATTAATCCAATGATTGTTGATGGTTGTATTATTTGTATATTTGATATTGTTGTATATGATATTTTTTTTTAAAGTATTTTACTTGAAATTACATTAAATTTTTTTAACATTAAAATTAAATTATTAAAAAAACATCAATTTAAATGTTTTTTCAAATCAAATGTATTTTAAAAACACACCTAAATATAATTGCATACACAACAAGAAACTGTGTTGTATTTTTTTTCTTTCATGATTATCAATGAACTCTCTTTATTTTAAAGGGGTGAATTGTTTACTATGTTTTTAGTTTTTATTACAAATTACATTCTTGAACAAGAAAACCTCTTCTGAGGTGGGGGAAATGGATCGATGCAACTGAGCCAGAGGCTCATGTTGTTATGGCTGTCTGCAGAGAGTTCCAAAACCTTGAATACAGAGAGTTTGGTTTACATGTTTGAGCCCTCCCTCTACAACTTGTTAAGTGTATTGTTTTGTCTAAAATGATAGGGTACATGTGGCTGAATTTATTGAAAGAGAAGGGGCACCTAGAAGCTGAAAAGACAGAAAACAAACAGTAGCAGAGTGTGTGAACTCTCTTTCATTGCAACCTTTTCTTCTGCAAGTTTTGTACAGGAAAATGACAGCATTTGTGTGATAAATTCAAGCATGTTCTGTGAGTATTATTAGATGTTGAAAGCAGCCAAACCAGAGCCCGTTAGAAATCAATTGAGCAATTATGAATTTATGAAAAAGATAGCTCTTATGTAACAGTAATCCTTACCACTTTAAATAATTGGACCACAAGTGGCCATAATCAATTAGCCTAACAGGGGCAAATAATACTGATATGTTTTGTACTCATTATTGATTTTTAATTATTGGTGAGGATATTTATTTTTGCATTTGCACCAACCTTACTTTATTAAAATGCCCCAGCCTCTTGTGCGACAATTTTATCTGATTTGCTATGCTTCAAAAAGCAGCTGACTCCTCTTCCATTCAGTCTATTGTAAAACTTTTTCTTTTCATCTTTATAGTGTGAATATTTCTAATCCAAAAGAACCAAAAATTAAACAATATTGAGTATCTTTTTTCAAGAAGCTTATTAACATTTAACATATTCTGATCAATTTCAGAAACAAAAAGAACATCTGAGATGGGTTTTATATCTGAATTTCCTTCAATAAAAACTGTTTCTTTTCCTTTAACAGAAATATTTTCACCATTTCCAATTCTAACTTTAGAAACACTTGATTTGTCAAGTTTCTTGAATATATTTTCATCATTTATCATGTAGTTTGTGCAACCACTATCTATAAGCCAACAATCACTTGCATGTTTGCTAGCAAAACAAGTGGCCTTAAATAATTGCTCCTCCTGTTCATATGAACTTGAGCTTTACTCTTTTGCTGGTTAGTTCCGTTTTTGCAATCTTGTCCATGTGTCCCAATTGATTAAATTTTCTACATTTAATATCAAGTCTCCACTAATAATATTTCTGTAAGTGATTTGTTTTCTTATAGTGTTGATAGGGAGGAAAGTTTCCAATTCTTTTACTGTTGCTACCGGCTCCCTTATATTTGTTGTTCTTCTTTTTGCCTTTATCTCCTTCCTGAACATGCATTTTAACTTGAAAAACTCCTTCTATGGACTCCTCTTGCCTTATTATTATTCTTTGTTCTTGTGCTTGTAAAGTATTAAACAATTGTACTAACGAATTTTTTGACAATTTTTTAGATTCTTCTAACAAAGAAATTTTTTATTCAAACCTTTCAGGTAAAGTTACAAGAATTTTTTTCATTAACTCTTTTATTAGGAAGGTCTTTTCCTAATAGTCTTATTTTATGGATTATGAAGAGTAATCTGTTAAAAAAATCTCTGATTATTTCTATTTCTTTCATCTTCTGCATCTCAAATTCCTTTCTCAAATCCAAAACTTGCATCTGGATTGTTCTCTCATTTCCATAGAATTCCTCTTGAAGATAATTCTAAATTTGCTTGGCTATATCAAGTGCAATTATTCTAAGAAATATTGCTTCTGAAACTATAGAGTAAAAACATGTTTTTAGCTTTGAATATCCTAGCTCTTTTCTCATGATGATTTCTAATTTAAGTTAGAGTAGAATCTACGGGAAGTGGTTGTGAATCATGTTCTTGTTCTATAACATTGCAAAAATCACAGACTTGTAAGCATGTTTTTATTTTTACAACTTATATTTGATAGTTTTCACCTGTAAATACTGATGGTGATGTAAGAGAATACATATTTGATGTCATTAAACAAAGATTGGAGGCTTTGGTGTTTGTGTGTTTGGTGAAAAAAAGGTTTCTTACATGTTACTCTCTTCACTCAAGTTGGTCCTGTAAGATTAATGTAAATTCTGATATCAATTTGAAGTTGTTGAACAATATAGAGATACAGAAGGACAAAGAAATAAACTAGTAATATAGAATTGTTGTTACTGTAATGCAAGCATGATTTCTTTATTGATGAAATTACTCTTTTATACTAGAGTTTTTTGATAACAAATTTCATAAAAATAATGAGAAGATTTTAACAGAAAAAGAGATAAGAGCTGTACTATAACAACTTTATTTGCAACTAACATCCTAACAAATTAGAGCTAATCTTAACTGAATGTCCTCAGCATTGAAGACCTCTTCTTCAGGAGGAAATGAGGTAACCATCAATAATTAGCCTAACAGCGGCAAATAGTACTGATATGTCTTGTACTCATTGTTGATTTTTAATCACTGGTGAGGATATTTGATCTCAAGGTAGCTCAGACATTCTAGATGCTAAGCTCTTATGGCTCTCTATGTTGTACCACCAAGATGCCTAAATGCATGGCAAATGCCTCCTTTTATAGGCCAAAATTGTTTATGGCTTCCTCTTATCTTACTTCTGGCACTACTGCTTCTATTTATGAAAAAGATGGAAGTTATGAGAAAAAGCGAGCAGCTTCTTCCTCCAAGCCCTCCTAAGCTTCCACTTTTGGGCAACTTGCACCAACTTGGATCACTGCCTCACCAATCTCTGCGGCAACTCTCCGAAAAATATGGCCCTGTTATGGTAATTCGACTTGGTCGAATACGAACTGTCGTAATCTCCTCTGCTGAGGCAGCAAGAGAGGTCTTAAAAGCTCATGATCTTGCCTTTTGTAGTAGTCCTCTTTTAGCTGGGACTGGGAGACTCACGTACAATTAACTAGACAGAATGGAGAAAAATCTTTTCTTTTTTTTTTATTCTTTATTTACATGAATATATAAGAGGATATATATAACAGATTGTAACCATGACGTAAATACCATAAATTTCCAATTATGGGTATACATTTACGGGCTTAATTAGCACCTCACACCTGTGTTAATAGCAAATCCATGATCCATGATCCCCTCTACTCACCATAGTTAGCTAGAAGCACTACTACTTAAAGTGGTTCAGTCTAGCTTCATTCTTATTTTATTTTCAATCTTCTCCCCGTTTTTATTTTTGGTATAATAAAACTACATCAATTTTTTTGAGTCTGTAAATATGAGACTTGCAAGATCCTGTCTTGACAATGATTTGAATAGCCTAACAAAAGGTTCTTTTTTTTTTTTAAAAAAAATGTCCCTTGATAATAATAAATTCATTTGTTGTGTGTAAAATATAGAACATACTCTAATTTAATACGTAATTCTTTATGTATAAAGAAATTTAAATAAAAAAAATAAAATGATTTGAACCACTCATATGGGATAAGCAATCCAAATCATTATTAAAATTAATCCAATGATTGTTGAGGGTTGTATTATTTGTATATTTGGAATTGTTGTATATGATAACTTTTTTGGAAGTATTTTACTTGAAAATACAATAAAATATTTTTTTATTTTTAACATTGAAAGTAAATTATTAAAAAAACATCAATTTAAATGTTTTTTCAAATCAAATATATTTTTAAAAACACACCTAAATATAATTGCATACACAACAAGAAACTGTGTTGTATTGTTTTTTTTCTTTTCATGATTATCAATGAACTCTCTTTATTTTAAAGGGGTGAATTTTTTACTATGTTTTTAGTTTTTATTACAAAATACAGTCTTGAACAAGAAAACCTCTTCTGAGGTGGAGGAAATGGATCGATGCAACTGAGCCAGAGGCTCATGTAGTTATGGCTGTCTGGAGAGAGTTCCAAAAACTTCAACACAAAGAGTTTGGTTGCCATGTTTGAGCCCTCTCTCCACAACATGTTAAGTGTATTGTTTTGTCTAAAATAGTAGGGCACATGTGGCTTAATTTATTGAAAGAGAAGGGTGTTATATGCGGTCTCGTACCATGTGATGATAGACAACCATATTAATTGTTATAAGCTGTCTTTTTTAATTTAAATGTAGCTGTATAGATATACTGTAAATGCAGTAGCAATTTATACTAAAGAGAGAAGATAAAAATAGGAGAAAGAAAGGAAGGTGAGATAGCTGAATTAGTTGTCTTAATTCTTCGATTCCCAGCTCGTTCACCGTTAGACTAAGTTGAGATTTTGACAGCAGTTTCTAGACACGTTACTCTTTATTATGAATAGTTGGATCGAAAATTGGTGGTGTGGAAGCTGGGATAGAAAACGAGGCTGTTAGTGTTGTGAGCTTTTCTTAAACATTTCTCTTTTTAATCTTGTTGTATTCAAAGAATAAGTTGTTTTAGATGACATATATGTTATAGCCTTTAGTTGAATCTAAAGAAGAATAATTGTGAACCTATTATTTGTTGATAGTAAAAGTTTTTAAGTGGATTATGGTTCTATAGTTTTTCCAGCATCTGGTTTTCCACGTAAAAATCTTAGTGTTGATTTGTGTGATTGTTGCTTTATATTTATTGATTGTTTGATCCTGATTTTGATTATATAAAAAGAGAAAATAATTGAAACTTATGAATTATAAATTGATTCAAGATATTAATATCCGGTTATTTATTCCTAGTTTTCTGAACAAAGAGGCAGAAGCTGAAAAGACAGAAAACAAACAGTAGGAGAGTGTGTGAACTCTCTTTCATTGCAACCCCTTTCTTGTGCAAGTTTTGTACGGGAAAATGACAGCATTTGTGTGATAAATTCAAGCATGTTCTGTGAATGTTATTAGATGTTGAAAGCAACCAAACCACAGCCCGTTAGGAATCAATTGAGCAATTATGAATTTGTACTCGGAGGTAAATGTTCTTATTAATGAAAAAGGTAGCTCCTGGATGACTAGTAACTGTAAACCTTATCACTTTAAATAACCGGACCATAAGTGGCAACAATCAATTAGCCTAACAGGGGCAAATAATACTGATATATATATGTTTGTACTCATTGTTGATTTTTAATCTCAAGGTAGCTCACACATTCTAGATGCTAAACTCTTATGGCTCTCTATGTTGTACCTTTATGGCTTCCTCTTATCTTACTTCTGGCACTACTGCTTCTATTTATGAAGAAGATGGAAGTTATGAGAAAGAGCGAGCAGCTTCTTCCTCCAAGCCCTCCTAAGCTTCCAATTTTAGGCAACTTGCACCAACTTGGATCACTGCCTCACCAATCTCTGTGGCAACTCTCCAAGAAATATGGCCCTGTCATGCTAATTCGACTTGGTCGAATACCAACTGTCGTAATCTCCTCTGCTGAGGCAGCAAGAGAGGTCTTAAAAGTTCATGATCTTGCCTTTTGCAGTAGACCTCTTTTAGATGGGACTCGGAGACTCACGTACAATTATCTAGACATAGCATTTTCACCATATAGTGATTACTGGAGAAACATGAGGAAACTTCTTACTTTGGAGCTATTCAGCTTGAAAAGGGTGCAGTCTTTCCGGTTCATCAGGGAAGAAGAAGTTAGCTTGCTGGTCAATTTTATCTCTGAGTCATCAGCGTTAGCAGCACCTGTTGATCTTACTCAGAAGTTATATGCTCTCGTTGCGAATATAACATTCAGGATGGTTAATGGATTCAATTATCGAGGGACTAGCTTTGATCGAGATAAATTTCATGAAGTGGTTCAAGACTCCATGGCTGTGTTGGGAAGCATCTCAGCAGATGAATCCATCCCGTATTTAGGGTGGATTGTGGATCGGCTTACTGGTCATCGTGCAAGGACTGAGAGAGTTTTCCATAAAGTAGATACTTTCCTTCAGCATTTAATTGATAATCATCTTAAACCTGGAAGGATAAAGGAGCACGATGACATGGTAGATGTTCTGCTGAGCATAGAGAAGGAGCAGACTGAACTTGGTGCATCTCAGTTCACAAAGGATAATATCAAGGCAATCCTCCTGGAATGCTGTTCAACATTGCTATTATCATACATTAAATCCTGAGCTTCAATAGATTACCATTTGTTATTAAGTGTATATGTAGTGCCTATCATTTCATTGCCGCTAGCATATTTCAGAATTTGCCACCAGGCTTTTAGGGAGCACCAAGCCACAGGCCTTTGGTTGTCTGAAACAGGAATCTAGTAGTCTAGTTTCACATATATATGTGAAGGGTCTAGCTGATAAGCCGTCAAAGTTAGATAGTTTTTGTTGGGTGCCCAGTGGTAAATATATAAGATGTACCCTTACGTTTTTAGTACAGGCTTTTGGGTTGGAGGTGGCGTCTATCATTATATCTAAGCCCTTGTTTGTGCATTGCCAAAGCTTTTTCAAGTGCTATTTTATCAGAAAATCTTGTTGTGTTTCTTGGCATGGTTGCTATACCATTTAGAAAACCCCCTCAGAATATAATCTCAAACTTGATATATTTGCATGATTCTTGAGATTCATCTCTCTTCAAGTGTCCGGGAATAGCAAGAGCAAAATGCTAAATGAAGCTGACTGCTGTCCAGTAACATCAGGCGCTATAATTTCTGTTATAAACTAAAGCTATAAAGAAATATCTGCTTGCCGTTATTATGAAATTAATTTCCTACTTTTCTCTATTGTTTCAACAAATTAATTTGTCTCATTGGATTCTGATGTTTGTCTGTCAGAATTTATTTCTGGCAGGAGTAGACACCATTTCACTGACAGTGAATTGGGCAATGGCAGAACTCGTTAGGAATCCAAGAGTGATGAAGACAGTGCAGGATGAAGTTAGGAAATGTGTTGGAAATAAGGGAAGAGTTACTGAAAGCGACATCGATCAACTTGAGTATCTCAGGATGGTAATAAAAGAAACTCTGAGACTGCACCCTCCTGGCCCACTACTTGTCCCAAGAGAAACCATGTCTCACTGTAAAGTCAGTGGTCATAATATCTATCCGAAGATGCTGGTCCAAATTAATGTCTGGGCAATTGGACGTGACCCCAGGTACTGGAAGGATCCTGAAGAGTTTTTCCCTGAAAGATTCCTTGATAGCTCCATTGACTATAAAGGACAAAGTTTTGAGTACTTGCCATTTGGATCTGGTCGAAGAATTTGTCCTGGGATGCATATGGGATTTATAACAATGGAGATTATACTTGCAAATCTCTTGTATTGTTTTGATTGGGTTTTTCCCGATGGGATGAAGAAGGAAGATATCAACATGGAAGAGAAAGCTGGTGTTAGTCTTACTACCTGTAAGAAGACACCTCTCATCCTTGTACCAGTCAACTACCTTCAGTGACTATCAGAAGATATCATGATCTCATAAGCATATCTACAGTTTCATGCACTTAAGAATGTATGATTGTGCTTTTCTTTCTTTTTAGCTTTTGTTACGAAGGATAGGCTCGGATCAGAACACCTCTTTCGAGGTGGGGGACATGGATGCCATTGAGCCAGAGGCTCATGGCACTTAAAAGTACGATTTGTGTACGACTGTAATATATGCGAGTAATGTGTATGTATGTGCTTGTAGTTATGGCTGTCTGCAGAGAGTTTCACAAATTTTAACACACAGTTTGGTTGAAATGTTTGAGCCCTCAGCACTTAAAAAGTACGATTTGTGTACGATTGTAATAAATGCGAGTAATGTGTATGTATGTGCTTGTAGTTATGGCTGTCTGCAGACAGTTCCAAAAATTTCAACGCAGAGTTTGGTTGAAATGTTTGAGCCCTCTCTCTTTTTCTTCCGTGTCCATCTTAAATGCCTGAGGATGAATGAGTTGGAATCAGTGTTCAATACTGTTAAAGGGTCTCGGTGCTTAATTCATGCTTCTGTCACTTCATTGTCTAAAAAATGATTAGCAAGTATCCTCCAATAAAACCAAGGTTCAAGTAATCAATTTGATAGGTCACAATCAGTCTATGTAGTGGTGGTCAAGTGGTAAGAGCTTGGAATCAAGGGATTTGCTCCCTCTGTGGTCTCAGGTTCAAGTCCTTGGTTGCTCATATGATGGCCACTGGAGGCTTACATGGTCGTTAATTTCAGGGCCCGTGGGATTAGTCGTGGTGCGCGCAAGCTGGCCCGGACACCCACGTTAATCTAAAAAATACCAGAGTGCAGATTGTATTACGCTGAGGGTTAGAATTAATCGCAAGAGTATTAATTGGAATAAGCTTAACATTGCTAACTTTGAAAGAGTTTAAAATACAATAATAAAAATAATAACTATTTCTGATTCTGAGATCATATTTCTAAGAATTAGAACACTAATAGCTGTTATTGACAGCAACTCAATCATGCATTATTAAAAATCAAATAATAACTACTTAACCTATTCTTAAGCAAGAAAGCTTTGTGGACATGACTAACAACTTAGATCAAGTCTTTGGCAACAGAACCTTCTCCCTGCATGACTCCTGCACATGAAAAATGCATTTACGATGACAGCTCTTAGTCCAAATATTTCGGGTTCTTCACGGGCACTCTTAAAGATCTTTTTGGTTTATCAATACTTCCTCCAGTGACAGAAACCTTGTCCTTAAGGTTTATATTGACGAACTTGTCGCATAATTCTTGAGCGTTCTCTCATGTAGCATCATCAACTGGAAGTCATTTCCATTGGAACAAGCTTTCTTCAATGAATCTGGATCCTCGTTTCACCCAACGTGAATCGAATATAACCTCCGGCTCTATAAGTAAGTCACCATCGTCAGCCATCAGAGGTAAGTCACTATTAGCAGTAATAGTTTCACCCAACTTTGACACATGGAAGACTGGGCGAATATAAGAGTCCAGGGGAAGCTTGAGTTTATAGGCAACATTTCCAATTTTTTGCTCAACTGGATATAGCCCATAAAATTTGCTTGCAAGCTTTTGATAGGCTATTTTGAACACAATCTGCTGTCGGTAGGGATGTAGCTTCAGAAACACCAAATCGCCGATATGAAATTCAGTGTCTCGGTGTTTGGAATCGGATTGCTGTTTCATTCAATTATTTGCTATATGTACATTGCTTTTAAGCTGCCATAACAGAGCATCTTTAGAAGCCAAGTTTTTGTCGATTTCATGTACGGGATAGTAACCTTCGTGGTAATGAGGGATTGTTAGAGGAGGCCTTCCATATAGAGCTTGGAAGGGAGTCATTCATGTAGATGCATGATAGGTAGTATTATACCAAAACTCAGCCCATGGAAGGAAGGAATGCCACTTACGGGGTTGTTGGTAAGCAAAGCACTTAAGATATTGTTCCATGCAACGGTTGATGACTTTTGTTTGTCCATCAGTTTGCGGATGGTAAGCGGAGCTTATCTTCAATTGGGTGCCTGACATTTTGAAGAATTCTTTCCAAAAAATGACTAATGAACACTAGGTCTCGATCATTGATTATGGGCTGAGGCATGCCATGAAGTTTAACGATTCCAGCAATGAATGTTTCAGCCACCAATTTGGTTGTATAAAGGTGTGAAAGGGCCAAGAAATTTGTTGATTTGCTCAACCTGTCAACAAGAATAAGAATTTAAGTTTTGGCATTGGAAGGGGGAAAATCTTCAATGAAATCCAGAGTGAAATCATCCCAAAATTGATATGGAATTAGAAGAGGCTGCAAAAGTCGTGATGGCGACAAAGTCTCATTTTTAGTGTGTTAGCATAAGTCATAATAGGCAATGTAATTCTTCATAGTGTGGAACATGGACGACCAGTAGAGTTGTTATACTAGTCTCTTATATGTCCTTAATACACCTAAAAATCCACCACTTGGGGAATCATGGAATTCATGTAAAAGTTGTGGAATAATATTGGAACGAGGAGGCATCACCACACAATTCTTGTAGTAGTTGAGAATAATTGGGAGGCTTAACCTAATAGTTAGCCAATCCTTTCTATATATATATATGTATAGGGCAATATACAATAGCAATGGTGGAGGTTACTACACAAGAGTATGTAAATAATATTTTCTATATAAGTACATTTTATAATATGTCCCTTCAAGCTAAGAGTGGAGGATCAACCCGAAGCTTGAAACAAAAGGCAGTAAAGGAAGAAGTAGGAAGTGGCCTAGTGAAGACATCAGCAAGTTGATCCCGAGAGGAAATAAAACGAATCTGAATTTCCTTTTTTACAACTCTATCTTGGACAAAATGATAATCGACCTCAACATGTTTTGTGCGAGCATGAAAGACAGGGTTCGTAAATAAATAGGTGGCACTAACATTGTCACACTAGATGATAGGAGCATAAGCATATAGAATCTGGAGATCTGTCAATAAATACTGAAGCCAGATAACCTCAGTAGTGTCATCGGCTAAGGCTCTGTACTCAGCTTCAATAAAGGAGTGAGCAACTATGCGTTGCTTATCGGATTTCCATGAAATCAGCATCTGACCAAAAAACACAAGGTAACCACCCGTAGATTTTCTATCCTCAACACTACCTGCCAATCTGCATCGGTAAAACCATGTAAGGTAAAAGAGGAAATGCAAGTAATATGCAAGCCATGGGTTATCGTACCCTGAAGATAACACAGGATGTGTTTCACAACAGCCCAATAAGAATCTGTAGGAGCATGCATAAACTGACACACTTTATTAACAGCAAAGCAAATTTCTAGGCACGTAAAAGTGAGATATTGAAGAGCACCTATTAATTTGATGAAAGCGTGTAGCACCATAAAATAATGGATCAGGCATAATGATGGCTTTGGATATAGAGATAGGAGTATCAACAAGTTTGCAAGATAACATACCAACCCGAGTGAGGATATCAAGTGTATATTTATGCTCGTGGAGTATAAGACCCATACTAGTAGACTGAACCTCAATACCCAAAAAATAATGAACAAAACCCAAGTCGTGAAGCTTAAAGTCTAAGCTTAGTAGCTAAATAAGGCGTTAGAGTAGAAGAGTGTTACTACCCGTAAGCAAAATATCATCAATGTAGACCAGAAGATAACAAATATCAGCACCAACAGAGAAGACAAACAATGAGGTATCCACCTTAGATGCACAGAAACAAATAGATAATAGGAAATCATTCAGACGAGTGTACCAAGCCCGCAGAGCCTATTTTAAACCATATAGAGATTTATGTAAGCGACACACATGAGAAGGGATAACAGAATCAACAAAACCTGGAGGCTATTTCATGTAGACCTCCTCATTAAGAACACTGTTAAGTTAAGGTATTATGGATATCAAACTGATGAATTTTCTAACCACACGAAACGGCAATGGAGAAGACTAATCTGACGGTCGCCTGTTTGATGACAGGACTAAAAGTTTCAAAGTAATCGATACCTTCTTGCTGAGTGAAACCCCTAGCAACCAAACATGCTTTATACCTTTCCATGCTACCATCAGATCAATGTTTAATCTTGCAAACCCACCAACTAACAACTACATTCATGGAGGGGTAAAACAATACTAAGGTCTAAGTTCTGTTTATGCGTAAGGCCTGAATTTCCTCATGCATAGCACTATGTCATGCCTCATTTTTGTTAACATCATTAAAAACAAGTGGCTCATGAGAAGAAGGAGAAACTACCTGGCTAAAGGAGGCAGCAAAACTTGTGGTAGTGGCAGTGGACAGCATTGTCTTGGGCTATCTTGGATAGAGGACCATGGGATGTTGATGAGCTACTGGACATGAAGAAGCGTGACCTGTAATTGGAAGGTGTTGAAGAGGATATGAAGAGAGGTCTAAACAAAGCTACAGACCAGCTAGAGACATAGTGGATGGACTGGTTGGTACTGCAAAAGATAGGGAGGCTACGGTAGAGCTGGGATGTTTTGTAGCAGACCCTGACTGCTCTACTGCAGCAAACCAGAGAACATGTGCATCTGATGATGGAGAACCTGTTCCTGCACAGTAATAATTGGAAAGACAAGCATATAATGATAGTATGGCAGTATGGGATGGGGATAAAGGGGTGGTAGAAGCTATGGTTAAAGGGATGGTCTGATAGGGCACAATAGAGGGCAGAATGGGATTATTTGAAGGAGCAGTTTGGGGAGTAGTAAGCGAAAAACATGGAGGAGGGTGAAAAGATAGAAGATAGGTAGGTGGTATGGGAGGTACCGAGGAGGATGTTACCTATTCAGACTTCTCAAAAGAAAAAACAGTTTCATGAAAACAAACATGACGGGAGACATAAAGACGATGAGAGTCTAAATCAAGACAACAATAACCAAGATAGGATGAGCTATAGCCTAAAAACACACAAGGATAAGACTGGAAATCTAATTTATGAGCATGCTATGGACACAAAAGGGGGAAACAAAGACACCCAAAAGTACATAGGAAGGTATAATCAGGAGTGCGATAAAATAAACACTCAAACGAAGATTTATTTTGGAGAACAAGAGTAGGCATGTGATTAATAAGGTATACCAATGATTTAAAAGTATAGTTCCAAAATCACAATGGTGCACTATACTAGCCTAAAAGGGTGAGGCTAGTTTCAACAATATATCGATGATGACGTTCAATAGTGTCATTTTGTTCATGAGTACGAGGACAAATTAACCGATGATGAATACCAATGGTCTGAAACAATTTATTTAATTTACATTAGTTTGAACAGATTTAATTTTAAAGGAAAACTGACGCTCAACAAGTGTTTGAAAATGTTGAAAAGTGGAAAAAACATCAGATTTCGCAACAAGCGGATAATACCATATATGTTTGGTATGCACATCAACAAAAATAATGAAATAACGAAAGCCATAAGAAGAAAACATAGGGATAGGACCTAAACATCACTAAAAATTAATTCAAGTGAGGAAGAAGTTTTGTGACTCGTAGGTTGTAATGACAAATAGAATGACTTTTCTAAAAGACAAGCTTGACAGTAAGTAAGACAACGTCTAGAAGTACATATGATTTTATTATCAGAAACTAACAAATTGAAAATGCGAGGGGTTGGATGACCCAAACGACGATGCCATATGTCGGCAATTGCGGAGATGCAAGGAGACCAAAAAGCTTGAGAAACTAACATGGTAAAAGACTTAAAGAGGACATAAAGACCATCATGAATCAAACCAGAAAGGAGAACTTCCTTGGTGATGAGATCCTTCACAGAAAACATAGAAGCGTGAGATTCAAAATAAATATGATTATCATGATAGAATTTTTGAACAGGTAACAATGGTTTGGTAATGTGAGGCACATGAAGAATATTAGATAATGTAAACATACGTTTTGGGGAATGCAATTTAGTATGTCCAATATATGATATATCAAGGCCTTTACCATCACCAACATGCAAATAATCATTACCAAGATAGGGTGCAGAATTAGTCAGAGTTCCAAGATCAGGTGTGACGTGTTGATTTGTCTCGGTGTTGGGGAACCAAGTCGCAGCAAAAATATTCCCAACAGCAAGTTAAGTAGAGGGCAGTTGAGTGCTGCTACGAAACTGGGAACAATGGGGAGTTGTATGCCCAAAACCAAACCACTGCCCAGCCCCGGAATTGCACCTGGTCTGCTACCCGTGATTTGGCTCCAATCTGCAGCAGATTGGCCCCTGTTCTAGAGAGTGGAACTGTTGTTGTGAGGACGCCAATTACCTATAAAGCAACCCCTGTTGCGGCTAAAGTTAGGGTTGTGATGAGAAATAGCATGGTGTGCAGAAAACTGTGGTGTTGGCAGTAGAGGTGGCTGTTGCGGCAGAGAAGAAGAAGACAGTAAAGAAGGAGCAGCAACCATGGAATGGAAAGAGTTCTTGTGCAGAAATTCATGGGTAAGAAGGTGGTTGTGAAGATCAGCATAGCATAACGGTTCTACCTTGGTTATGAGACTCGTTACCAAGTCTTTAAACTCACCACAAAGGCCACGAAACACATAAAGATTGAAATCTTCAAGAGACATGGGGTGACCAACAACAACCAATTCATCAAATAACAATTTGGCTTGCTGCATGTATAGACTAACTGATGAGTCACCTTGCCGAAGGTCTTGAAAGGAGCCATAGATTTGCATGATGCGAGAATTAAACAAAGAGGCAAACACTTTCTCAAGAGTGCGCCAAACACAATGCAAGGTAAAACAATCTACCACGAGATGCAACACATCCACACAGAGAGAGAAGAGCAAATCACTTAAAATAAGTTGATCCTGTTGCTTCCAACGAAGAAAAGAAAGGCTAATGGTAAAGGAAGAACCAACAGAGCTATAAAAAATAAGAGATGGAGGACACGACACTGAGCCATTAACAAAGTGAAAAACACATTGACCAAGGAGATATGACTTTATCTACATTCTCCAATAAAGATAATTTGTGTTCATAAGTTTTAGCAAAACAACTTGGTGAGTGTTTGCTAAAGGAACAATAATTGTAATGTGGGTTCCTATGAGAGATAAAGGAACGACAAGGACTTGGAAGGAAGAATTAGAGATAAGCTCTACAAGTAGAGGCTGCTATGGGGAGAAAAGGCACCAACGATAGCAGTTTAGGGATGGCTAGCCGGCTGTGCTACACCACCAGTGGAGAGGGAGAAGTCAGCGGCAGCAGTAGAATCCATGTAGAGAAAGTAAGGAAAGGGTTGGGTGCAAAGAGAGGAAGGGAGAAAAGAGTTTTCACGACAGCAAACTTTGATATCAAGTTAAGAATAATTAAGAGACTTAACCTAATGGTTAGCCAACCCTTTCTATATATATGTGTATGGCAAGATACAATAGTAACGGTGGAGGTTACCACACAAGAGCATGTAGACAATATTTCCTACACAGTATTTCCTGTATAAGTATATTTTATAATAGTAGCAGACTAACCCGTTACGCTAACTATAAGGAACACCTGGATTTTTAGTTGCATTATTGTTGATTTTCATCATGTAAGGATTGGTGTGAGCTTCTGTTTTGATTGTATCCCATAATAGAGTGTTAGCAACAAACAAGGTATCAATACTAGGACTGGCCATCACCCGTGACAATGCATCAACTACATTGTTCTCGTGACCTAGTTTATAGGTGATCTCAAATCGTAGCCAAGAAGTTTAATTACGCATTTGTATTGTTTAAGTGTTGTTATGCGTTGCTCCAACAAGTACTTAAGGCTGCACTAATAAGGTTGTATGTAAAACTTATGACCTGAAAAAAATGGTCTCCATATCTGAATTGCACGAATGATGGCTAACATTTCTTTAGCATACACATACCATAATTGTTTGGTAATACTTGTCCCACCCTCGCAGCGAAGCGCAGCTTTGCTGTGACCCTTAATTGATTTTGTATTTTTTTTATTTATGGATAAAGGAGTCGTCACCTAGTATTTTGGTCACTAAGAACTCTTACGGGTCTTTTCAAAGATTCTAAGGCAAGGACTGGTTATGTAAAGGGAAGGTATTAGCACCCCTAATATGCTCTACCTAATATAAGCTACTTAGTGTTTGATTTGCCTTATAATTGTTATGGTGTTGATGTTTTTTAATCTCATTAGTTTTATTAGGTTTGATTTAAACTAAATTTATTAAGATAGAAATTCAAGGAGATTCCATGTGCTTTAAAAGCTTATTTTTTCATTAGTATTTCAAGATTTTGTGACTCGTAAATCGCAAGGAGGAAGAAAATTTTTTTTTGCCTTAGTGTTTCATACTCTCACGGCTCATAAACCATGGAGTCAAAAATTGAAAAGTCCTTGATTATAATCAAGGCTTTTTTCAAGAATGTGTGATGACTTATTATCCCTTAAAAATTATTTTGGATATTTACTACTTAAGGATTCTTTATCCAAATATTAACAGTAAATAATAACAAGTTATTCTCAATAATATTTTGGATATTCATCCCTTTAGGATTTATTTATCCAAACATTAATGGTGAATAATAAATGAATTCCTCCTAAAATAATATTTTTGGATTTTTTGGAATATTGGTCAATGCCCTTTAAAGTTTTACAAACATGCTGTACAATCTAGAAATACAAGAAAATAATTTTTGTTATGTTTAAGAAATCCATGCGAAAATACATTTTCAAAACTTTCAATATTTTTTTTTATATAAAAAGAATGTTCAAAACATGCTAGGGAATTGGTTGTATACATGAAAAAACACACACACACACACACCGCACACACACTTGTCATATTGCATCGAAAAACTAAGTATTCTAAATGTAAGATTGATATTTTTTTTGCAATAAAAAAATTCAAACCTTAAAATAAATATGCCAGAAAATCATAAATGTCTTTCTTTTCTCTTTCTTTTATTTTTTTAAAGAAAAGAAAAAAAAATTGGAACCAATAAGTCTGGTCGAGTCGCTTGCCTAAGCAAGTGACCCAGCTAGACACAAAAGGGGCACAGTCCTCTCAAAGAATGGCGAGTTACTGTTTAAGTGAATTAATTCACTTGAACAATACAAACACAAGATAAAACACATGCAAAGAGACCACACTACTATTCAAGTGAATTAAAATTCACTTGAACAGTGCAAACACAAAGAAAAACAATGCATGCAAAGAGGTGAAGAGGGCAGACCTGGAGGCAAGAGCGAAGAAGTTGCAGAGATGTTGAAAACATGATGGTTGATCAATCCGTGTTCGTCTATTTCAAACCTTTTCCTCCTTAACTGCATTTGCATATGTTTTCTGGTTTTTTTCTTTCCTCTGTGTCTTCATCACTCTCTCTCCACTAACTCCTGCAATTTCTTCTTCCCTGTTATGTAGGTTTTATATGCATAAAAATGGAGTAAAGACCGAAAGGCAGTCCCTGCTTGTTTATGGTTTCTCTTCTATTTTTCTTTTTTTCCTCTTTTTTCTCTTCTACTACCTACCTTCCCGATCTCACAGTAATGCAAGAATGAAAGAAAGAAACTCCCTCATTCTTTATTTTTTCTCTCCTACTACCTGCCTCTCTTGTGTTTTTTTCTTGTTCTTCTTTTCTTGTTTTTCCTACTCTTTCTTCCTTTTTTTCTCCTTTTTCTTTTCCAGCAGAAGAGGTTTACATAGCCTAACATGTAGCTCTATTTAGGAAACAGATATTACATTAACTCTAGGGTGTAATCTCGGGTGAGCAAAAATAGGAAACCAAAATATTTTGATTCTGATTCTGTGATCATCAATGATTTTTTTCCAGTATTTTAGAGGATGGTGCGGCTCCTTTCTTTCCTTTCATAGTTGGGATCATGAGGCCAATTGTTTCCTTCGAAATGAGGCAATAAAAACGTGGTCTGCAACTCTCCAATCCAATAAGAGAAATATGGAAACCCAGCAAGAAATTTGTAAAGAAAAAGGAAAGAAATCAGATAGGTAAGGGTGCATGCTACAAAGTCTTACTTTTCTTATTTGTTGTGGTAGAAATCTCATCATTCATGATGATCCAGCCTCCACTCTAGCTTTCAATATCCGTCTTCAATTAAATCCCTCATTTTAGTACTTTTCAATTTAGTCCCTGGTCCAAAAAAAATCCTCTAAATGAGGCCTGCAAACCTGGGCTAAGCCCTTCTCGCGGTAGAAGTATCTACTTTCACATTAGATATTCAAATGATAATATCTTAAGCTTATGATATTAAAATCAAGTGATTCAAGATTCTAAATTCATCAATGCGTTTAAGACTACAACTTTGATGAAGGATTCCGAGTGAGAAAAAATTGTTTTAGAGAACAACATCTAGTAATAATCTGGTTGGTCAAAAAGGATCTCCTGATTTGATTCAGAAACTAACAATGTCGAGCATCTTGATATGACTGAGACGTCTAGGACTACAACTTTGATGAAGGATTCCGAGTGAGAAAAAATTGTTTTAGAGAATAACATCTAGTAATAATCTCTTGATCTGATTCAGAAACTGACAACGTTGAGCATCTCGATATGACTGAGAGTATGATCTAAGAACAAATCAATAAAATTTTTGATGGAAATAGAGTCTTTAGTGCAAAACTCGGGTCAGGATCCTTCTCGCGGCAGAATTCTCTACTTTCACGTTAGATATTTAAACAGGAATATTATGAGCTTTTGATATCAAAATCAAGTGATTCAAAAATATCAAATTCATGTACACTTGTAGAGTTATAACTTTCATGAAGGATAAAAAATGAGATAAATTCATTGTGAAGAACATAATTGCAACCAAACTCGGCTGGAAACATTCTCACGGTAGAATTCTATGCTTTCATGCTAGATTTCAAATAAGAATATCTTAAGCTTATGATATTTAAATCAATTAATTCAAAATCCTAAATTCATCTATGTGTCTCGGACTACAACTTTGATGAAGGATTCGAAATGAGATAAAATCATTTTAGATAACAGAATCTGGTAGGAATTTAGTTAGTCAAAAAGGGTTTCCTCATCTAATTCAGAAACATGACCTAAGAACAAATCAACAAAATTTATGATGGAAATAGTCTTTAGTGCAAAACTCGGGCAGGATCCTTCTCGCGGCAAAATTCTTTACTTTCACGTTAGATATTCAAATAGAAATATTATAAGCTTTTGGTATCGAAATCAAGTGATTCAAAAGTTCCAAATTCATCTACCCTTATAGAGCAAGAACTTTCATGAAGGATAAAGAATGAGATAAATTCATTTTGAAGAACAGAAATGCAACCAAACTCGGCTCAAAACTTTCTCGTGGCAGGATTCTATGCTTTCATGCAAGATTTCAAATAGGAATATCTTCAGCTTTTGATATTAAAATCAAGCAATTCAAAAGCTCAAATTCATCTACGTGTCTTGGGCTACAACTTTAATGAAGGATTTAAAGTGAGATAAAATCGTTTTAGATGACACAATCTAACAGGAATCTGGCTGGTTAAAAAGGTTTTCTTGATCCGATAATGCCAAGCATCAAAATTTGACTAAGAGTTTGCCCTAGGTACAGTGACTCCTAGGTCCCAATAAAGGTGCAGGTCAATTCTTCAATGTGTTATGAGTGATAGAATATAGCTAGGATGGTTAGATATCATACGAAATCAAGTCAGAATCACAGCCTAAGCTGGAACAAAAAAATTATGGCAGCAGTAGAATCAATTTTTTTGTTTAAATGAAAATTTTAAGGGATATATATCAAAACTCCTTATCAGCTTAAAAAACCTTACATTTTTTGCAACAAAAGGGAGGATAAAAGGAGTAGAAAAAGGCTCAAACATGGTTCGAAAAAATATTTCTTTCTGCTCCGCTTTTGTTAATTTTCCATTAAACATGAGTTATACTCCTATATTTGGTTCAAAAGGGGTACACAATATCTTCAGCATGTGGGGTCCAAAAATGAGTAACAACAGTACCTAAGGCTCGACTCATAAATGCAACTAGCTTCCCTTGTTGACTTAAAATTTCCCCTATGCTGTTGCCAGAAGCATCTGATTCAATAGTAAATGGATCATTAAAATTCAGCTTTGAAAGTGTTGGTGTAGTAGTCATGATTTTTTAAGGTCTTGAAAAGCATTTTCAACTGTATTTGGCCATCCAAAATTGCTCTTTTAAAAAAGTTGGTGAGAGGACATGCAATGAGGCCATAGTTGCGAATAATTTTTCAATAATAACCTGTAACTTTTAAAAATTCATGTAGCTCAGAAACATTAGTAGGCCAAGGCCAATTCAATATAGTCTTACTTTTGTTTTGATTCAACCTAACTCTTTAGGGAGTCACAATATGCCCCAAGTACTCCAATTCTTGTAAACTAAAGGCATGTTTTCTGAATTTGACAAAAATAGATGTTGTCTTAATATTTCAAAAGCTTTTTTAACATGTTCATGATGCACGATCCAATTAGGGCTATAAATTAAAATGTCATCAAAGAAGACTTGTATAAATTTACAGAGGCAAGGATAAAATATTGAATTCATAATTGCTTGAAAAATAGATAGAGCATTATAAAGACCAAATAGCATAACTAAGTATTTATAATGACCATTATGAGTACAAAAAATAATTTTATGAATATCTATTGGATATACTCGTATCTAGTGGTATCCTTTCTGTAAATCAAGTTTGGTGAAATAAGTATCTCCATGAAGCTCATCGAGCATGTCATTAACTGTAGTAATAGAAAATCTATCTTTAATGGTTATAACATTAAATGCTCTATAGGTGTAAAACCGTCATAAACCATCTTTTTTTTTTTACCACCAAAACAGAAGATAAAAAAGGACTAGTATTAGATTTTATTAGCCCCACTTTTAACATATCATGAACTTGTTTTTCAATTTTAGCTTTTCAAAAATAGGCATACCTATATGGTCTCACATTAATGGGCTATGTTCCCTCCTTCATAATGATGTGATGATTTACTTCTCTTGTGGGGGGAAGTTGCTTTGACTCTTGGAATAGTTCTTCAAATTCCTTTAATAGTTGTTTTATCTCAGGATTGATATTCTGTAATGGAGGATCAGTTGAGGATTGAAGACAAATGGCAAACATAGAGCTCTCTTGTCATAAATCTTTGGAAATAGCTTTTATTGATGTAGATTGAATTGATGCATCCATCCTTTACAATTTCTGAGTTTGGTTGTGCCACTGGAACTCCATTGTTAACTACTTGTAATTACATACCATGATGCCCAATTGTTCCAGCCAATGGACTTCTCAGACCAAATCCAACCAATTAATGATAAGGCATATAGAGTGAGGATAAAAGGAATACCTTGGAGTGTAATATGGACATTTTCAAATCTTCATTGACATTTTAATGGTCCTTCATTCGCCACTCTGGCATTGAAGGATTTCGTTGGAACTACTGGTAGTTGCAACATATTAGCCACCCTTTCACTGATAAAATTATGAGTAGACATGTTATCAATAAGAATAACAATCTCATAGGGCCCACTCTTTTCCAGCACCTGCATAGTTTTATATGATGTCCATCCTGAATGTATGAAGTGATATTTCGGGTTGGAATTCTATTGAGCTTTTGATAACGTCTCCATCTGGATATTCATAGCAACCTTCTAACAGTAGGAGCTGTGGCCCCTTACACATGAGCCCAAGTATGAATTTCTTTTCACAATTAAATCATAGCCCATGTGCTTTTCTCTTCTGCATTTCATCCCAAAAGAATCTTTTCATAGGGTAGTCCATAGTAGTTTGATTGATAGATTGTGTGACTTTCTGTTGGTGGTTCAACTGTTCATCTCTCATTCGTGCAAGGCTATTAGCTTCTTTCAAGGATTTTGGTTTGAATATTCTTATACCATCAGCTATTTCTGGTTTAAGGCCGCCCATGAATGTCCCTACTAAAGTCTTTTGTGGCCATTCATGCACTCGATTACTCAGGCGTTCAAACTCCTTTTAATACTCACACAAGGAACCTTCATGCTTTACCTTTAACAAGGTTTTATCAAAGTCCTCAAATTTAGTAGGATCAGATCTTGCCCATAATTCTTCTTGAAAAGTGCACTATGTCACTTCCCTACCTTTTTTTCTATAGGATCTTATCAACCATTGCCACCATTGATTAGCCTCACCAGTGGAAAGAAGCTAGAGAAACCTTTTGAGATTTAGTGGTGCTTTGAAATTCAAAGAATGGATCCACTCTTGTGAACCATTCAGTGGGGTTATCTCTAGAAAAAATAGGGAACTCCAAACAAGCTAATTTAAAAGAAAATAATGGGCATCGTCCTTTTGAGATATCTCTAGATTCCTCTTTTATAGAACGAGAGCATCCATTAAGAGAGCTTGCAGTAGGGTCAGAATTGTTGCTAATAGATGCAGTTTGGTTGGAGAGTAGGACTTCAGAGAGCTTGCTAAGAGCATCCTCTATCTGGTGTAACTTATCATTAACTCCAATCTCCATGCGGCTAAAGTTGTTTTGGAGTCCATCTAGTCCAGCCTCTAAACTTTCAATCATTTCCTTATTTGTACCCATGGCTCTGATATCAATACTAGGTCTCAATTAGGCTATGAAATACTATAGTGCATATTGTATTCTACTCAGGGTGAGAATTAACCGCAAGAGTTTTAATTGGAATAAGCTTGACATTACTAATTTTGAAAGAATTAAAAAACAAGAATGAAAATAATAACAACTCCTAATTCTGAGATTATATCACTAAGAATTAGGAGACTAACAACTACTATTGGCAACAAGCCAATTATGTATTGTTGAAAATCAAATAATAACTAATTGACCTATTCTTAAGCAAGCAAGCAAGCTTTTTTGACATGAACAACAACTTAGACCAAAGTCTTTAGCAACAGAACCTTCTCCCTGCGTGGCTCCTACCCATGGAAAATGCATCTACGATGACAACTCTTAGTCCAAATATTTCAGGTTCTTAACAGGCACTCTTAAAGATCTTTTTGGTTTATCACAAATAACCCTGAATTTGTTGATATTTTGCCAGTAAAAAAATGTTTATCTTAAGGACTCTAAGATGGCCATTAAGCAATACAATGAGGTCATGTAGCATCGTTTGTTAAACAACTTATCCACAACTCTAGGGAAACCATGTATTAGAGTTGGAAATTCATAATCGAAATTTGTTGCCTCAATCCGTCCCATGGCTTGTTAAGCATGCTAGACATGCTCAAAACTACCTCCAATGAGCTTTTGCTTCTAGAAAGAGTTCATGATTCATTTTCACCGAATAAATAAAGATAAAAATTAATGAAATATCATAAATAGTAATTGAGATGGTCCATAAGTAGTGATAAGGCATGCTAATCGATTTCGTGGACCAAATAAAATGTAGAGGGCCAAAACAATAAAATTTAGTGTGTTAGTATAGGGCTAAGACTGAGCATGCATGACAGAGAAATGGATTTGTGTAGTATGTAATCTATAATACTCTCACCTGGGAGTGTACTCAGGTTGAGATACGCAAAGCACGTGAACATGTTTATTCTTGTGAGATTTCCTTTATGGTGTATTTTCTTGCTTCCTTCCAAGATAAATTCTCAAGGAAATTAAGTAATACATAATGAGCACCATGAGAATTTGCATAACCCTCTTGTAAGCTGAAATACAATATGAGACGTAGCAAAGCCAAAGCCGATTCCAGATACTGCATTATTGGGTCAACTGTTCATGTTCCCTAGCTGCTATAGCTAGATTTAGAGTAAATAGTTATTCGAAATTGATGTTTGCTTTCAAAAGCAAAACCTTGCTACTTAAGATTCGTATTGTTGCTATATTTGGCATCTCTTACTAAGAATGGCAATAGGGCATTGTGTGTCAAACTCAACCGGGCATTTGAAATCAAATAAAATGTGTCTAGTTGATTCTATTAAATTGCTTGATATCTTAACTTATCACAATGCAATTATCTGAAGTTAATTAAAACAATATCCTAAAAAAAATAACACCCAATTCCCATCTCCTAGTTGGCTATATCCACCAAACTCAACTGTTTAGATTGCTTCAAGAGCTATCAAGATTATGTTTAGTTAATCTTTTATTTTAAGCAATTAATTCATTTAAGTTCAAAAAAATAGTATATATCTGTTTACTATTTTTAACTTTCTTCATGTTTTTTTTCTTTATATTTTTTTCTTCACTTAAATACTTTTAATTACTATCAGTATAATTTTTTTAAGGGACTTATAATGAAAGCTAGAGCAAGTTTTTCTTACATTTGTTTTTTTATCTTTGATGAAGAGAATTATCAACTTTGAAAAGTAAAAATAAAGACTTATTTGGAAACTTTAGATCTTTAAAAAGCTTTTGAAGATGATTATGATGTCCCTCTATTACCAAATAATCCAACGATGACCTATAATAAAAAATGAAGAAATCAAAAACAAAAAAGCATGTCTGTTTGTTGTTGTTTCAATAACCATTTTCACAAGAATCATGTCTTTTGAATCAACAAAAAAAAGTCTAGTATTATCTGAAAAAAGAATATGTAGGAGATGAAAAAATTTATGGCATGCAAAGCCTAAACTTGATATGAGAGTTTGAGCTATAAAAAATGAAAGAATCTAAGACCATAAAGGAATACTCAAATAGGTTGTTTGGTATTATAAACAAAGTTAGATTGTTAGGAACTATGTTCACAAACTCTAGAATTATAAAAAAACTTCTTGTAACAGTACCAAAAAAAATGAAGCTTTAGTGACTACATTGGAAAATACAAAAGATTTGTTAAAAATTATATTGGCAGAACTTTTGAATACCTTACAAGCTCAAAAACAACGAAGACTTATGAGGTGGGAATCAATTTCAGAACAAGGGGAAAAAATTTAAAAGAAATTTTCCACCATATCAACACTACAACAAGATAGGTCATCCACCATTCAAGTGTTGGAAGAGACCTGATGCAAAGTGTAGCAAATACAATTAACTTGAACATGAAGCAGTTATTTGCATAACTAAACCTCAGAAACAAGACTGCTAGTCAAGATAATGAAAATCAAATGTTTATAGCTATCTGTTTTTCAATTCAAAACTCCTTAGATAATTGACTCATTAACAGTGGTTACATAAACCACATGACTTTTGACAAAAGTCTTTTCAGAAAATTATAATCTATAGAAGTTGCAAGGGTTCGAATTGAAAATGGTGATTATATAGTAGCTAAGGGAAAAGGAGCCATTGTCATCACAACAAATTCTGGTACAGAAACACTTTTAGATGTTTTCTATGTACCTAATATAAATTAAAATTTGTTAAGTGTTGGGCAACTAATAGAAAAAGACATGAAGGTGATTTTGAAAGATCAATTATGTTATTTTTTTACATTGCTAGACAAAAAAAATACTGCAAACAAAGATGAGAGGTAAAAGTTTCTCATTTTTACTATTTAAGGAGGAGCACACAGCTTTTTCAACAAAGCTAAAAGATGCAGAAGTATGACATAAGAGGCTGGGATACTGTCATCAACAATGGATGCTTAGTATGAAGAAGAATGATGTTGTAAAAGGAGTATCTCTATTTTCTGATCAATTGCCACATCTTAAAGCCTATTAGTTTGGCAAACAAAGTAGGAAACCATTTCCAAAATCAACTTGGAAATTTGTATAAATACTTCAATTAATTCATACTAATATGGCTGACCCTCTAAAAACACCTTCACATAAAGGTAGTCGATATTACATTGTTTTCATTGATGACTTTACCGGAATGTGTTGGATTTTCTTTATAAAATACAAGTCAGAAGTAGTTGAGATCTTCTGGAAATTCAAGAAGAATGTGGAGAATCAGAGTAGATGTAGAATTCAAGCCATTAGATATATTAATAGTAAATAATACACTTCATTAGAGTTCAATCAATACTGTGAAGATATTAACATTGAACATCAAGTTAAAACTCTTTACAATCTAGAACAAGCTGGAGTCAATGAAAGGAGAAATAGATACATAATGGAGATGGTCAAATACATGTTATATGAAAAGGATTTATCTAAGATTGTTTGGGCAAAAGCAACTAACACAGTTGTTTTTCTTCAAAATCAACTTCCAACAAAAATTTTAAAGCTAAAGATGTTATTTGAAGCATATGATTACAAACCTTCATTAAACTTTCTTAAAATTTTTGGCATCATATGTTATGTTCCTGTTCCATGGATCAAGTGAGATAAGCTTCAAAATAAGGCTATACCAGGTATTTTTATAGGCTATAGTTTTGTTTCTAAAACCTACAAAGTGTATCATCCTCAAACTCATAAGATGACCATTACAAGAGATGTTCATGAAATAAAGAGGAACAATAGGATTGGAAAGACTCACAAAACAACGTGTTGATTGGAGTTTAAGATAAATTTCAATGGAATGATGAATCAATTGATGGAATACCCATCAGAGGCACAAGATCTCTTGCAAACATTTATCAATGGAGCAATGTAGCAGTTTGTGAACCAAAAGGATATGAAGAAGCTCACCAGGACTTTACATGGTAAAAAGCGATGGAGGAGGAGATATTAATGATTTAAAAAAACTACACTTGGAAAGTGGTTAACAGACCATCAGACAAAAACATCATTGGCATCAAATGGGTGTTCAGGACTAAATTAAATATAGATAGATCCATCAATAAACATAAAGTTAGACTGATTGTTAAAGGGTATGCTCAGATATTTGGTGTTGATTATTCAGATAATACTATTGTTTGTTATTGATGCACACAAGAATTGGAAGGTATTCCAATTAGATGTCAAGTTAGCCTTCTTAAATGGTATTCTGCATGAAGAGATTTATGTTGAATAACCACTTGTGTTTGTAATTCAAGGAAAAGAAGAAAAGCTCTACTTGCTAAAGCCTGTTAGAGCAAAATTGATTATTATTTGATGAGCTTTGGCTTTCAAGAAAGCTTGTTTAAAGCAACTCTCTATGTAAAGAAAACTAACAATGATATTCTTATAATTTCATTCTATGTTAATGATCTTCTAGTGATAGGAAGCAATGCATAACAAGTTGAAGAATTCAAATAGAAAATACAAGCTTTTGAAATGACTAATCCTAGTCTTATGATATTTTTTCTTAGAATGGAAATCAAGCAAGGCAAAAATGAGATATTCATCTTCAAGAAGAAGTATGCAAAGAAAATTTCGCATGAAGAATTGTAAACCAACAGCCACTCCAATGAATCAAAAGGACAAATTCAGCAAAGAAAATGGAACCAACAAAGTTGATGAAGAGAAGTTCAGAAGTTTAATTGGTTGTTTGATGTACCTAACAGCAACCAAACTTGATATATTTTATGCAACAAGTCTTCTATCTCGTTTCATGCATTATCCAACTGAAATACATTTGAGGGCAGTCAAACGAATTCTAAGATGCATCAAAGGAATAATCAGTTTTGGTGTTCAATTTCAGAGCAGTTAGAAGTTAAGATTACATGGCCTTTATGATAGTGATTTGAGTGGATTTATTGATGACATGAAAAATACTTCTGGGTTCTGTTTCAACCTAAGATCAAGAATGTTTTCATGGTAATCCAAGAAGCAAGACATTATGGCACAATCCACTGTAGAAAAAGAGTTTATTGTAGCAACAATAACAGTGAATCAAACATTATGGCTTAAAAAGATTCTCTGTGATTTGCATATAGAAGAGAAAGAAATAACAAAGATCTCAGTAGACAATCAGGTAGCTATAGTAATTTTTTACAATCCAGTGTTTCATAAAAAAATAAAAAATTTTAATATCAAACTCTATTTTTTACGAGAAGTATAGAAAAATAATGATTTTAAGTTGATTTATTATAAGTCTGAAGATCAACTAGCTGACTTGTTTACTAAACTTCTTTTTCAATAAGTAGGTTTGAGTCTTTAAAATAAAAAATCAGTAAAAAAGAGTGTCGAATATCAATAGCTGTAAATCTTTAGTTAATCTTTTATTTTAACCAATTAATTCATTTTAGATCAAATAAAACAGTACACATTTGTTTGCCGTCTTTGACTTTCTTCTTATTTTCTTTCTTCACTTAAATACTTTCAATATCCTCCAAGATGCAAACTCAACTGGCCTTTTAGTTTCGAAGAATTACTCAAAGTGAGTTTTCCAGGATTGAGGGTAGTACATAGCAAGTTAAACTTAAAATTCTGGGACAGCATCATTCTTTCTCAGAACGTTCTCCACGTTTTGAACCAGTAATGCAATATTAGGAGGCAAATGCTATATTCTGTATTTGCAAGTATAATATTAGTTGTAGTGCGCATAACCTGGCCGGACACCCCATGTAAATAAAAAAAAAAAAAAAGTATAGTATTCAGGATGGCTTTTGGGAAGAGTTTTCAAGGAAGCGATTTTGATAATGAAAGATGTCAAAAAGCGATTCATGAAGCTGAGACCATAATGAAACTCTGCAAAGATTTCTTTTAAAAAAACAAAAAAACAAAAAAAAAACATTTGGAAATGCAATGGAAGGTTCCGTAACCATCATGACGGGTATCTAGCAGGCATGGAGCAGCATCCAGATTGACCACTTTCATACAGTTGTTCTCTCAGCATAATTACAGATGCTTTTGCCCTTGTATAATTTTTATTTTTTTATGTTTTCCATGACAGCCATGATTCTTTTGTTTCTTACATAATTGGATTTTCAAGATCACTTGACCTCTCTCTAAATGTAGGTCGAGCAGCACGGCATATCGAGTGGAAAAAAGCCTAGTTGTTTCCACAACTTGTTACAGCAGAGAAGAAAGACATTCAGTGCTTATTTACACATGATTTTATAGGACTGTGAAACTAAGATCCTGATATCTAACTTGAGTATCTGTTATATGACTAAAAGAAACAAATAAGTCTTATCTAACTTATCTGTGATGCTTGAGTTTCAGAATACATTCTTAGGCGGAGTTGACACAGTGTCATCACTGTCATCTGGGCAACGGCAGAGATTGCTAGAAATTCAATAATAATGAAGAAAGCACAAGAAGAAATTAGGAGCTCTGTTGGACAGAAAGGAAGAGCAACTGAGGAGAGTACAGATGAGCTTCAATATCTCAAGATGGTCGTAAAAGAAACTCTGAGATTGCACCACCCCCCCCCCCCCCCCCTCCCCAGAAAAAACAATCC
>NW_011499898.1:8438-111710 GCF_000495115.2 Populus euphratica | reverse complement strand
TGCCCCCCCCCCCCCCCCCCACTTCTCCCAAGAGAAACCATGTCTCGCTGTCAAATCAATGGTTATGACATTTACCTCAAAACACTGATGCAAGTTAATGCTTGGGCAATTGGAAGAGATCCTGAGTACTAGAGAGATTTGGAAGAGTTTTCCCTGAAAGATTTGACAGCCCCATTGACTATAAAGGACAACGTTTTGAGTTTTTGCCATTTGGATCTGGTCAAAGAGTTTGTCCTGGGATACTTGTGGGAGTAACAATGGTGGAGCTTGCACTCGTTAATCTCTTATACTGTTTTGATTGGAAATTACCCAACACAGTAGACATCAACATGGAGGAGGCAGCTGGCCTCACCATCTCTAAGAAGATGCCTCTTTTCCTATGCCTATCAACTATCCTCAGCGGGCACAACCAGATAAAATGAGATGTGTGATTTACATGCGGTGGAGGATGTGCTGTTGGATGTACACTTACTTACCAAATGAATTATAGAACCTATCTTCTTCAGCCCAAGAAAATAATTAAAAAAAAAAATTCAGTCTCCAAAAGCTTCAAGTGCGTGCGTGAGTGGAACATATTGTCTTGCACTTTTGTCAACAGGAGTTGAACATTCCTTGCTTTGTCCAGCTGCCTTCTTCTAAACTCTGCCACCAGTGTTGAGAACGGATCTTGAGAGCTACCAACAAATCATGGTCAGATGTAAATTCGATTTCACTCTGCGATCCTGAAGATTGATGTATCCTCCGTGTCCAATGAGATCGATGCCCATCAAAACCTGAAAGAAGAGCTTTAGAACTACGAAAGAACCATAAAAGATGCACACAGGTTACGGAGAAAACAACGGGCAACTTGGAGATCTTTCTTTTGACTCCATATGAAAGGATCGTGGAAGACTAGGCATAAGACCTTAAAAGTTGAATCACAATAATGAGAAGAAGAAAACAGAGATTGAATGGAAGAAATTTGACAAGAAGCTGCTCCATCTTGACTGTAAAGTACATCATCTTGGGCAATGTTCAGAAGTAGGTCATCAGAGTCGTATACAGCAGAGTCAATCATGCATATGCTTGTGTAAATCTTCTTCATTATATGGGGAAAAAAATGCTAATCTTGAAGAATGAAGATGTATTGACTATCATTTCTATAATTTTGAGAGTTCGTGATACATACACAAAAAAGGAAAAATGAAACGAGACGATCATAGGAGGGGTTCGGAAAGCTCCATTTCATTTGAACTCTGTTGTTGTGTCTCGGTATTGCGGTAGCCTACAAAGTCCAGCCCAAGCCACTGCCAAGGCCAACATACATATCTAGGCCCATTTCGACCCCTCAAATCTTCTCGAGTTTCAAGCTCTTCCAGCTGATGGCTGAGCTCCTCTATCCTATCCCTCAGCCTAGACGCCCTCATGTCAGCCAAACTCAATGACTTCTCAGCAGCCTCTCTTGCTGCCATGGCAGCAGCTGCTGTTTCTTCTTTGAATTTTAACTTCTTCTCTGATTCTAATATGGCTTGCCTTGCCTCTTCAAGTTCTTGTTTAACTGCCGACAGCTGCAAATAAATAATGATTAAGCACAAGATCCAACCAGTACTTCTTCGGAAAGTATTTTGAGTATCAAGATGCATCGGATTTTTTTTATCTTTGCTTTAAACAGTTCATCAAGCTGTCTTGCACCATATTGAATGTAAACATATTAACCAAATTCCATAATTTCAATATTAAAAAAAAAGACAGAAAAAAAGAACAATTATGCCTCCCATGTTTCAATCTATGAGTGGCACCAGAAAAGAAGTGGATTTGGAATCAACGAGGGCTTTTCAACTATAGCTCTCAAGATATCTCATTAGTCTAAAGCCTCTTCTATTCAACAAATGAAACCTTCTCTAGCCAACAATATGATAGAGCCATTATTTCTCACCTACTTTCCTAGAATTGCAGTGTCTAACAAAACCTGCTTAATTCTGGTTTGTAACATATCATTTCTCTATTGCCTTTTGCTCTAACCAGCTTCTAGTTTCATTCTCATTATTTTATTTTGCTCAAGCTAAACTGCTCTTGCCAATCAAAGAATCATTCATTATCTCAAAAGTTACTTGCAAAAGCACCTTCTATTATTATTTGGAAATTCAATGACAAAAGTCATTTGGTTAAATTACGATGTAAAGAAAGTGGGTTTCACAAGCTCACACAATCAGCCATCAAATATCAGGTAAAATGTCCAAGCACAAATTTTATGACCAATCTGTTCAACATACCTGAGCCACAAACTCCTGTTCAACTGCTCTACCCGCAGCAGCCTCTTGCTCAGCTGCTACTTTCCACCTTGTAATTTCTTCTTCTGCAGCAGCAATGTCCGTCATGAGTCCTTCAACCTACAATGCCAGAGAGGTGAACTTGGTAATCAGAACACCAAAACGCAAAAGATTATTTGTCCTTCTGAAGTGTTCCATGGACAGTGCAGTTAACTGCCTGACGTTGAACTGATCTCAGCAAAACATTAACAGCTTACGCTTTCATTTGCCACTCTCTCCTTCTCTTCAAGCTCCTCTATCCTGCGCAGTCTATGACTTAGTTCCTTGGCTTGAATCTCTATATGCTCTTTAAGTAAACTTGACTCTGCCCTTAATACAGGTAACCACAAAACATAGCAGCCCAGTCAGTACAAAAAGAGAACATGTTCACGGTCCACATGCAGCCTTACGATTACAGGAATCATTCTAAATACCTTAGTTCCTCCACAGAATGCTGCAGCTCAATGATCTCAAGCTGAGATGCCTTAACGATGTTCTCCAAAGCACCGGCCTGTGAGCAACATACGAGTGCAACAACAAATTAGGATTTCAAACATACAAACATAAAAAACAGGATTGAACAAATCAACTCTAAAAGGCACTTACTAGAGTGTATATTTCATCACTCTCTGTTTCCAGTGAACCGCCTTTATCACCAGATACCTCACCATCACCAAGGACTTTACTGAATTTGAAATCAATCCCAGCCTCTCTTAAACCATTTTCAGCAACTTGAAACAACTCATTTGTTTTGGAGGATGGATCTAATTTCATCCTCTTCGACAAGGCACTCCTAAGTAAAGTACCAATGTGTTCTTTCTCCTTCATTAATCGACCCACTGTTTCATTCAAATTCTTCACTTCATGATTCTTCTCCTCTACTAAATCCCTTGTTTTTTCAGCAACAATTCTACTCAAATCATAAATTGATTCCATCCCCGCTAAAGAAGCACGGATATTCTCCTCCACATCCGTTTGTTGGGGAAGAAACAGCGACTCTGACACCTCGGAATTCAAATGACTAGTGTTAACTATCTCAATAGCATCATAAAGCTGGTCATGGATTTTCGCCACCAAATTTAACTGATCAAACAACAAAGGTCTATGCGATTCCATCTTCGACTCCAAATTCCTCAACTTGTCATCATACTCACCAACTAAGTCCCTCATCTCCGAAGCCTCCTTCTCTACCAAATGCATCTTCTCCAACATCTCTCTCTCAATCTCCGACACTTTCCCCTCTTTCTCCACCACACTCTTCTCTAAACCCTCAATCAGAGTCGTTTTCTTGGCGACTTCATCTCTCAATCCACTGATTGCAGCTTCAAGCTGAGAAACCTCAATGGCAATCTCGTAATTCCTCTGCTCTATCTGCTCTCTCGCATCATTTCTAGATTTTGCAGTGACATCAATCTGCCTAACAAGCTCCTCAACAATCTCATTTGTCCTCTTAATAACTCCATAGGCAACCGCCGGTAATCCACTGTATTTCTGCGACCTAGGCAATCCTTCCGCCGCGAAATTCTTGAAATTACTAAGCTTCCCCGATATCTTCTCAATTCCACTCACTAACATATGCCTCGATTTCTCAGTCTCCGATTGCAAATCATCGAATTTTTTCTGAGTCTCCTCTTTCGACCTGTTCACTTGAATCAATTCATTCGATAATTTCTCGTTAGCTTTCAACGCCTCTTCTTTCTCTCTCATCGCTTCGTCTCTCTGCCTCGAGCACTCGTCTCGCTTTTTGATTGCTTCGTGCGCAAGAGCTTTTAATCGATTGAATGACACTTGAATTTCGGATTTCGAAGTCTCGGCTGCCTCCCGTGCCGCTCGCTCTCGATCGAGGAGCTCGCGGAATTTCTCGACGGAAATATCTTCTTGACTCGGACTTTTCATTACGATCGGCACCGGTTCATGCCCTTCCACATCGCTCAACACCGCATCGGCGTCATCGTCAACGGTGTTCGCCATTTCAGAATAATTCAAATCAGAATTCCCAAACCCTACTATTTTTAATAATTATATATAATTTAGGTTTTCTTTTTTAAGCCCTAAGCAAAGAGTGATGGAGCAAGCAAGGATTACTTGCAATAAACGGATAACAGAAGGGAAGGAGGAGACGGAATTTGTGACGGATTAGGAAACAGAGGGATTTAGGAAGCAAAATTGACGGAAGGAGATGGTATCGTACCTGACGTGGAAGGCGGGGAGAAAGAGAACGTGAACAACACAACACAACAGCGAAGCTGCTTTGTTTCGTACCAACCGGTCTCCTGTCTTTTTTTTTTCTTTTTTTTTCAAAAACAAATTCACAACACGAACAGAGAACTTCAGAATTAGTCCTTGATTATTTGGGATGGTAACGATTAGCCCCTCAAAGGTTATAATTTTTAATTAGGTCCAGATTATTAAATAGCATATGTTATCCTTTCTATGTTGATGTTATTTATACTGTATAAACATGTCTTTATGCATAATACACAGTATATATTCGTTGGTTGTTTTTTTCTTATTCGTTTATTTTAAAACACATATAACTAATCCAAACCATTAATAAAAAACACCATCATATCAACTGCATCATATAATTAGATTATAATTATGTGACGGGTCCATAGATAAAGACTTAGAAGGCCTAAAGAATATATTTATTTGAATTGGTAGAAAAAAAATACTAATACTCTAAAAAAATCCCCCATATCCATATCAAGCTCATGCTGGACATGATATGCATTGGATACGTATTAGATACATAGGGATAAAGCAAAGAAATAATAAGAAATCAATTTAATTTCGAATAGGTGGAGGATGTTGGAGAGATATAGCTACGTCTAAAACATTCAATCGTCATGTACGTTGCAGGGTAAAAAACAATTAATATAAATTAAATATTCATTCATTTTTAATATATATTTTTTATAAAAAAACCAAATCAAATAAGAATTAAATTAATATATTTTAATTAATTTAATGGATCTAAATATAATTTAAATAATCTATTAAAATATAATTTGATTAAAAAATTAAAAAATAATACTTATTTTTTAAAATATTGAGATGATAATACATTTAATTAACTAGAATGAAACTAAATTAACTTATCAAATCTATGATTTATTTTATAAAAATATAATAATTTTATATAAATTAAATTAAATTATAAAATTTAATTTTCAATCAATCTAATAATAAAAAATAAATTAAAAAAAATAATTTTAAAAAAATTGATCCAGTCTAAATTAACTTATCAAACTCATGATTAAAATTATGAGATTAAAATAACTTTATAAAAAATAAATCAAAATAAATTATAAAAATTTATTTTTAATTAGTTTAATATTAAATAATAAAATTACAAAAAAAAAACTTGAAATAACTAAGTTAAATAGTTAAATATGTTACATGGGTATGATATTAAAATAAACATTAAAAAATAATTTAAAGTAAATTATAAAAATTAATATTTAATAAATTTAATATTTAAGAATAAATTAAAAAAATAAATTAAAAAACCTAAAAAGGAAAAAAACCTGAAGGTAAAGACCCCTGCTCTTTTAGTTTTTGGTTAATAAGTATATGATACGTGTAACGTTTTGGTGTTAAATTTGTAGTTTGTTTTGAAAAAATAAATCCAAATATAGTTTTAAGTTTTGTGACTTAAAAAAAAAACATTAATTAATACTCTTACTTCAACATTTTTCAATTAATTATCCATAATTTATCAACTTTTTTTTAATATAATAATAAGAATTAATGCAATATTATGTGAAGATATGATCATATTTTATGCAAGAGTTATTTGAAGTGAAAAACGCAAGCATCATAGTCAAGATAATTTAATTTTTAGACATTCAAAATTATTTTTTATTTTAAGAAAAATAAAAAAAATGATATGTATATACAATTCATTATATTGATTTTTTAGTGCTGGTTTTTAATCTACTTTCCAAACATATTTTTTTATGTGTATGATATAAAATAATTTAAAAAATTTAACGTTCCTCACATGTTATATTTTAAAATTATCGTATCTTCGTATCTATATCATGACGTAATTATATCTTGTATCTATGTCCATGACGTAATATAGATTGGTAGAGATTAACACTTAACCATGTTAAGCGATTTTTTTTTCTTGTGATTAAATTAAATGATTTTTTTAAAAGGAAAATAAAAACCATATTTGTCGTTTATGGGAAAAAACTGGAATATAGTTTAAATTTTCAGGGAAGAAACTGTGAAATTTTAAAAACAATTAATCAAATTGATTGTACATTTAGGTTGCGGGAGTCAAGCGTTTTTTCCCCTACTCCCCGGTTCCAAGATGCTCGTAAGTAGCCGTTATATTTACTTTCCATTTATTATTTCTTGATAAGAAATTTAGAAATTATTTATTGTCTATCTATTATTTAATTATTATTTAATATATATATATATATTAAATGATAATATTTTAAATATTAAGATATGTATATATAATATATGTATATATCATATTATGTTAAAAAATAATTAAACACTTTACAAATATATCTATATAATATAAATATAATTAAATTTAATAATATTTGTATTATATTCATTATATATTAAGAAAAGTAATTAAAAAAATACTCACATAAGTCAAGATAAAATAATTAAAATAATACAAGTTAAAATCCATCAAATTCAGATTAAATTGTCATCCTAAGTCTATGTCATTAGCTTAGCTAGTGTTTCTTCTTCTTCTTCTTCTTTTTTCTGTACAATTAGTTAGTGTTGATTGTATATCTGCTTGGTTTAAAAAAAATGTCATTCACCCTATAGCTATACTATTTATTACTATTAAGAGAAGTGCTTGAGATAATTTAAAGTTTTTTACAAAAACAAATTTTCTTACAATGGTTTTAATTTGAAAAATAACATACTAATATCATTTAAATTAAAGTTTATTTAAAAATAATAATATTATGAATGCATGTAAATTCAATATTAGTAATAGAAATGTCATGATTTTTTTTTAAATCCTAATAAACTTTCTCCATCATTTAAATACAAAAGGTAATAGAAAATCTCAAAATATTACCCCTAAAATTACTTAAAAATTAGTTTTTAAACCACCATCACTCAAAAAATTAATAATAAATGATCAAGTGTTAAAGAATTCACTACGGAGTTCAAACGCACTCAGACATGCAACAGCAATGTTCTACCCAGCCACCCTCTCTAATTATCAAATAATAATAATTATTATTATTATTATTTTAACGATTTCTTTCTTCGACAGATGATTTTGTTTCTATAGAATTGATTGTCGTAAATTCGTAACTAAGTTAGGAAATAAGGATAGATTTTGAAATTTTTTTAATGCCTGGAGCTCAACCCATTTTAAGAAATCAAAGTTATCAAACCTAATTTATTTTAAGAATCTTTTAGAGTTTAGATTTGTTGTGATAATTATTTTTTAAAATATTTTTAATTAAAATTATTTATTTTTATTCTTTAAAATTTATTATTTACATCAAAAGATTCAATGTCATAAAAAAATATCAATTTAAAATAAAAAATTAAATGTTTTTTTAAATTAAAAAATAAATATATTTAAATTAACCTGGATAAGTTAAAATAATATTATTATTTTTTAACTTAAATAAATTATAAGTTAAGCCGATCACTCCTAGTTGAATTTTTTAAGAACTCAACCTGGAACTGTGTCGAGGCCGGGCTGGTACAGTAACCATGCAAGAAAGAGTTGGAAACCAAAGCGTGGGGGGTGCGTGTTCTCGTGCCATGGCATGGAAATGTGGTCAAGTTGTGCATGCTCGAGGATTGCGTGTTTGAGACTTTGAGATACATCATGTATAATAAGCCAAGACAAAATGCTATCTCTTGCCTCTTTCCTCAACTCTTGGAAAATTTGAAAAATTCTACAATCCTATCATTTCCAGTGATAATAATTATTTATAAAGTTTTTTATTTAAAAATATTATAAAATAATATTTTAAAATTTATTTTTAATGTTATTGTATTAAAATATCTAAAAAAATTTTAAAAATTAATTTAAAGCGAAAAAAATGAAACTATAATTTTTATAATTTTTATTTTAAAATACAAAAATAGACAGGTTCTGATTCAATTCAATGCTCTGAGCAGCATAAACATTATTTTTCATTTTCTTATTATACTAGATATTTTACAGGATGTGTTTAATGGATCGAGTAATTAAACAAATAGGATCTTCAAACAGGATTTAAAAAAAAAAAATTAATTAACATTACTCTTGCTTTAAATCCAAGGAAAGTTCGGTGTTGGTTTCACCCTACAATCTATTTTTACGATTTGGACAAAAACAAATCCCCGAAATTATGCTTTTCAAAATATATTATAATAACAAAATATTCTAAAACCCCATTTTTCTTTGCAAATAATTTATCACATAAACACATTTTTCATATGCCAGCACTTGTTTCACTATTAGCCGACAATTATCTATGAATAATTTAATACAGGGAATGAGTATTTTAACTATTTTCGCACTTTGAAGGAAGATTAATAATGGTGGGGCAAAAAAATAAAATAAAAAAGGTGCAGATAAAGCCTTTCATAGAATCACTAAAGTGCTTCTAAAAGTTTGCTCTGCAACATCATTAATGGTAGAAATTAAGTTATAGCTGCCGTCTATCTTCTTCTTTTTTCCTGTGTCCACGGGTAGAACTTTCTTTTTCTTTTTTCTTCTTTTTCCATGGCCTCCGTCGGCCCTTTGATATTTGATTTTTTATATAAAAAAGAGAGAGAGAGAGAAAGAAATTAAGCTCAACAAATGAGTTAGAAATTCCCCTGAATTTATTTCAACTTCTGTTTTTATAATTAAGCCAGACTCACAAAAATATTTTGATGAACTGTGGATATTCTAAAGAATAAAAAAAAAAAGCTGAAGAGGACATTTATCTTCTTTTTTTTATTGGTCCAAGGGCCATTTCGAATTGCATTTCAAAATCTTCAAAACTCTTAGCTACTACTGGTGAATGCGTCCTACCTTGTTCTCGAAAAATAGTTTGATTTATCCTCTACTGTCATTTCCCCAGTTTCTCCCCTAAGCAAACGTAGGGATGTGACAGGAGTTGCGAGACTGTCCATCTCTTACTCGGTTCCTTCTCCAAGCAACACTTGATGAAGCTCCTGAATTTCTCTGATGCTTCTTTTGGGAAGCTAGGGGATTCTCCAAAACATACCACCAATACAAGCTCCATCCAATTAGAGGGTTTCTTCCCAGCTGGGAAAAATGGAAAATGGCCCACATGCAGCTCCAATAAAGTGACTCCCAGGCTCCAAACGTCACCTGCATACACGCAGCCCGAGCCAAACGTGTGCGAGTCCAGCCTTTCAGGACTCATATAAGCATGTGTGCCCTCACACATATTGTGATAATTGGTGGCAGCCCTACTAACAATACCACGGACAAACTTGCTGACTCCAAAATCAGCAATTTTCACTTTCATGTCCTTACTAACTAGAAGATTCGAAGGCTTTATATCTAAGTGGACAATATTGTGTTCATGGAGGTACTTGAGGCCATTGAGTACTTGGTAGGCAATGTGGGCAAGTGAAGCTTCGGAGAAGGGACCATTAGCTCTAAAAATCCCATCAAGTGTTCCTGCATCCATGCACTCCATGAGTATAGCTTTTTCACCAGCCCGAGGCTCGAAAACCCCGTGGCATTTGACGACGAAAGGAGAGTCTGTGCAATTTAAGATTTCTGCCTCGTGGGATACATAACCTTCATTTGTATCCTGCTTGATGATTTTGAGTGCATAGGTGGCTGATGTTTGCCGGTGGCGTACCTTGTAGACAATGCCATGATTACCACGTCCTAGAACGCTGAGCTTTTCCAAGTCCAAGAAGTCACCTACCCCTTGAATCGTTGCGTCAGACATGGGCTTAGGCAAGTATGGACACAGCGTGCTGCATTCACTAATCTCTAATTCTGGAAGGGGAAGCTTAAGGTGTTGTTGCAATCTACGTCTGATAAGAACCATGTTACTAGTTTGTTGGTTTTTTTTTTTTTTGTTTTTTCTTTTTGATTTACGTGGGGTGTCCGAGCCAGTTTACGCGCACCACGACTAATCCCCACGGCCCACTAAACACCCTGCAAACCCAGCAGACAGGTAAGACAGTGCGGAGCTTACCAGTTTGTTGGCTTTCTTTCCTTGACAAGAGGGATGCAAGGAAAATTAGGAAGTGTATTTCTGTTCCTTCCATTGCCAATTTTTATATATATAGCTGTCACTACAGACAAAATTAAGACGCGAAGGAGACGCGAGGAATGATGCTAGTAGTGGAAGAGGTGCCCTTTTAGAAGATAATCATGTCAATGGTGACAAAATCTCAAGACAACTTGGAATATATTAAATATACCAGAACGAGGATGGACAATTCTGAGAAGTAGCCCTACATTTGGCACTTCACAGACAGTTTGAACAGACAATCTTAGCCTTGAAAACCTTCCAAAACCCACAATCTCAGTTTTTTCATCTGTGGACCGAACACTCACTGGTAATTTGATTGGTTGTTGCTTCCTCACCTCTGTCTCGTAATGTCCGTGTTTCTGTGTTTAAGAAAGGACTAGCAAGTAGTGTTCTACGATTTCGATTCCAATCCCAAATAAAAAGAATTAATTACTGTGTCCCGAGTAAAAGGAGTCCTTGTCGATCTCCCAGTGCAGCGTCTCTTTTCTTGAAGAATTGTAAAGGAAATTAGCTCAACTTGTTGCTATTTTTTCCAATATGTTATTACTAAACTTTACTTTAGCTAGGCTGCTATCCCGGATCAACTTTTTTCAATTTAAGGGAAAAAAAATTTAGATATAGTTAATATTTTTATAGAGGGAAAAAAAATTAAATAATGTAAAAATTTATTTGATATGATGTGTTTAACTTGGTGAATCCAAAAATTACTAAAATGACCGGTAAAAACTAATTTTGACTTAAAATAAATATTCAATATAAGATTTTTTTATAAATATTGAGACAAAAATGTATTGAATCAATTCAAATCAATATAAATGTCAAGTCATAAAATTATAATAATCTCGTATAAAGTAGATCAAAATAAATTATGAAATTTAATTTCTAATAAACTCAATATCATAAAATAAAATTTAAAAAAATAAATTAAAAATTAAAAAATAATTATAATAAACCCGGATTAATCTGTCAAACTCATGATTTGAATCATAAAATTATGATAACTTAATAAAAAATAAATTATAAAGTCCAATTATTAATCAATGTGATGTAGAAAGATAAAATTAAAAAATATATATATTTGATTATAAAAAGGACATAAAAACGCTTGAGTCAATTTAGGTTAATCAGCCAAACATTTGACTGCATCATGAGACGAAGATAAACTTATAAAAAGCAAATCAAAACAAATCACAAAACCTAATTCTTAATCCATTAAATGTTAAAAGATGAATTTAAGGAAAAAAAACTAATAAGAAAAAGGAGGAAAAACTCAAGTCAACACATCAAATCTGCGATCTAAATCATGAAATTAAAATAACCTTAAAAAAAATAAAAAATATAAATCTCAATCCCCAATACTTCTAATATTAAAGAAAGTAAATGAAATTAAAAAATACATCTAAATGAAAAAATAAAAGAAATAAGAAAAAATATTATTTCAATAAATAATATTTTATGAAGAGGAATGCGGTAAAAAACCCCTCATCTTTTAATTTTTTAATAAGTTTAATTATTTTTTATTTGTTTTTATATTTTAGACTACTTTTTAATATATTCTTTTGTGTAATATTTTTATTAAAATTAATGAAAAAGCCTTCCAATGAGAAATTTAAAACCAACTAATTCATTAAAAAATATATTTGAAAAGAAAGAAACGTATTGTTATATGCTATCTAAATTTTTCATATATATATATATATGACAAATTAAGATAGGTGGGATTTAATGTCTCAAGTAAAAGTTTTTTCATCAATTTAGATTAAAAAAAAAAATCTTACAACATGATATTGAAAAATATTGTAAATTTAAAGACAACTTAGTAGCAATTAGAATTATAAGAATATTTTGAAGACTTGACCTAAAATATAAGGAAAAAATTAAGTTAACCTTTTGAATTATAATCTAAATGATCATTACTCATGAACTAAATGATAACATACCAAGCATGAATGAGAATTCCTTTTCATTTCCGATCAAAGTGCTGGCAAAACATTTTACCAAATAAACATTACCCAGCATTTTGAAATGAATAAAGAAGTTATTTTCACAAGTTTTTAAATTGAAATAAAAAAATAAAAAAAATTATATTATATTAATAGAATATTTAAACTTTAATAATTATATTTATGCATCGATTATCTCATATAATTAAACACTTATGATTGACCTCTACCTAAATCAACTAAAGAAAGGAAAACAAATCAGATTACAACAGTTGGAAATATGTTTGGTATTGTGGTAACTATTATAGTTGTAATTTGAAAAAAAATATTTTATAAAAAATATTTTATAAAAAATATTTTTAGTTGAGGTTGGTTTGAAAAAATATAAATTTGATTAAAATTATGGTTGAAATTGAGATTGAACAAAAAGTAGTTTAATGTGTTTAATTAAAAGAATACTTTTCAAATTGAGGTGATAAAATAATTAATTAATATATATATATTGATGATTTTTAATTTAAATATTATAGATTTAATTAAGATTACATCATGAAATAAATAATATTGATATCAAATACTTTTTTATTATTCCATTAAACTATGTGTAATCTCATCATGTACGAAATCTATCTAATAAGGACTATATTTTTCATGGTTTTTTAAGCGCACAACAACAAAAATTGAATTTTTTTGTTACATCATCAAGTAATCTTCTTCTAATTTTTTGAATAAAACATAATTAAAAATCAAAATAAAAACTGAATTTTTTTTAACTGAGTCAGATCCGGCATCATAATTGGGATTGCAATCAAATTCTGCAAATGCTATGTTATCAAGCAATTTTCTTCTAATTTTTTAAATAAAATACAAATAAAAATAAAAATAAAAATAAAAACTGAATTTTTTTAATTGGGTCGAACTAAGCAAGAATATAATTGGAATTGCGATTAAATTTCATAAATGTTATGTCATCATGCGATATCATTTTAATTTATATAGTGTTATTAAATAATATTAAATATTAATTTTTAAGTAAAACACAATTAAAAAATACGGGGTGAGATGCAGTCCAATCAACAATTGAAACATTATTCACGTAAATAGTGAAAAGTGAGATTTACCTGCATTGTTCACATAAACAGTATCAAGATGAATTAATTCACTTAAGTACTATTCATGATACTGTTCACTTCTTGAAGTAAACAGTGCCTTGGTGAATTATCACCTGACATATGGAAGTAGCCGCGTGAGAAGCAACTGAAAGCTGCTTCTCAAGAATCAGTAGTTTTAACAGGCCCCACATACAGTAATTTCTGTTTTATTATTACTAAACGTATTGTTTACGTAATTTATTTTAAAAGTAGTCGCAACCGTGTAAACAAACGGAGAGCCTTGATTCCACGATTGATCATTCAACATATGGAGGAAGAGCTTTAGCAACTGCAGAATTCAGTGCAAGTTTCTATGGAAGGCATTCAAAAGCAAGTTAATGATTAAACTCAGTAAGTTCAACTTCAGATTGAAGCAGAATTCAAAGTTCAAAATTAAATGGATCAAAATTCAGAAGTGAAGGAAAAACAAAGCGAGGCATCTTTGTAGCAATCTCTGCTTCCAAGAACAAAACCTCTAACACTAAAAAAAATAAAGTAATAAAAAAAATGTTAGCTATAAAGATGTTCCTGCCTTGTATGCTTGCTATTAAACTTCATTTTTTATGGATTCATTGATTGATTATATTAATTTTATTTTTTAATATTATCATTATCATAATCTTTATATTTATATATGTAATTTTTTATTGGTATTTATAGTATTATTCTATTGGTAATTAATTTACTAACAAAATTATTGATGAAAATATTCTATCAGTGAATCTTTTGTCGACAATAAAAAAATATTATTACCAATAGATTTGCTAATAGAAAAAATATGAAAAAAAAAAATTTATCCCTTTCATTTCATCGGTATTTCCCTTGAAAACATATTGTATGTAATTCCGTCTATAATGATTTAAAAATATTTAAAAAATCCATTTCATGAAACTATAAATAACTAAAGTAATATAAATCAACACTCTAAAATACTTAAAACGCTTGAGGAAAAAAAAGAAGAAAATCATATGAAAAAAATCCTACAACAATATTCATACAATTATTAAGAATAAAAACAATTAAAAAAACATGAAAAAAGAAAAATCTTACCTTAATATGATTACAAGTAAAGCTAAGAAAAAAAGAAGAAGAAAAAAACAAATTCTAAAGTATATTAATTAAAAAAACCGAGAAGAAAAAAGAAAAAATTAAAGGAAAAGAATACATACCCGAGCATGGAGAAAAAGATAAGTAGTTGAGGAGAGAAAATAAAAAAAGAAATTAATATTGATGTTTTTAACATATAGAGAAGAAGAAGAAAAAGAAAAAGAAAAAAGGAGTCGTGTTTGTTGTGAAATTAAGGATTATAGGCTTTTTATTAGGGTGTTTTACTAATGGTTTTATGGAAGATAAAAATAAATATTAATATTTTTAATTATCTATTTGATGATTTTATTTGTGATATTTAATTTAAAATTTTAATTTAACCAAAATTTTTCAAAAAATCACCAAATAACACCGACAACTTTTCAATTCATTGGTGATTTTGTCTATAAATAACAGTAATTAATAGTGCAATTGGAAAGTAAACAATTTCAGAGCTCTCTGAAAAATACTGATAAAATTTTTCATTAACAATTCCTTTTATAATTAACATGATGAACAATATCTATAGTTTATCAGCGATTTACTGACATAATTTATTCCGTTAATAATTCCATTGGTATAAATGATACATCATCATTTTTTTTCTTTATTTTAATTATTTTTCACTATAATTCTCCAGGTATATACAGAGAGAATATACCTGTCAGTAAAATCTCTTAAAACTTTACCTACAAAAATATTATCTCGGTATTTCTATTTATATTTATCATTTTTCTGGTAGTGTAACTAATGATTTCAATATTAGTTTTTTAATCCATATTTGATAAAAATAATTAAAAAAAATTGTTAAAATTACACACGGTATGCCTAAAAAAGTCCACCTTGGAAAAAACTACTTAGAAAAGACAAGAATTGTATAAACAATGGAAAATATAATTTCAATACATTACACGTGATTGATGATCTTGTGATAGTATTTTCTTGGCATGCCACGTGTTTTTTTGAACAAGATTTTTAGATAATATCAGGATAAATTTGACTCAATCGATTCATAAAATTGTTAACATGCATATATGTGAGTTCTCAGTTAAAAAACAAATAAATGCAAAAAGCCAAATTTACCAAAGTAAATAACAAGCAAGGAGTCACATGAAAATCAATAGGCATTTAAGTAAGCTTTTTGAACTTGCAAGCCGTCAGTACTTTAAATCCTTTATGCAAAATATTTGAACTTAATATCTCATTAAAAAAAAATCAGAAAGCATTCCATCATTATATTAGTTGTAGATTCAGTTTGTCGTGATAATATGACATTACTAATTATTAATGCCAATATCTTAATTGTCTAATCAATAAACTGTAATAATGTATGATCCTAGATATTATTATAAAAGACAAACATAGCTAATTTTGTTTGCTGTAACTAGACTGATAGCTCGCCTGGTAGCAGGTGTTAGGACGAGAACGGCGCGGCGCTCAATTTGTTTTTATATATAAAATATGATATTGACGTGATGACAATGGTTTTTTAAAAACAAATTAAGATTCTGTATTAACACGAGTGCAATATTTTTTTTTCGAGAAAAATCATGATATTAAATTTTATAAAGTAATAAAAATTAAAAGATATAGAGAATTTATTATTCATCCAATACCTATTATACTGTAAATTATAATAGTAATATAAGTGTTTTGCTTTTTTTTTTCTTTTTCTTTTATTGTTTTTGAATTTTTATTATAATTTCTTTTTGAATTTTTTTTTGTTGATTTATCTTTTAAAATTAATATTCTTGAAAATTTAATTTTGTAATTTACTTCCTTTTATTTTGCATTTATATGAGGTTAGAGTGATTTATGTGTTTGTCATGGTAACTCAGGTTATTCTAGTTTACGAGTTTAGTGGGTTGTGTTTTTTTTTCTTAAAGTTAAACTTGATTTTTTTTATAATCTATTTTTTTCCTCATATAGTTAAAAAAATAGTTTTAGAAAAAATTCATATTATTAAATTTTATAAAATAAAAGTGCGAGGAAAGAATTGTTCATTCACACATATTACATTATAAATGACAATAATAATTCAAAATGTTTTACTTTCTCTCATTTTTCTTTATGTTTTTATTTTTTGTTATGATTTTTTAAAAATTTATTTTTATTAATTTTATCTTTTAATATTGAAATATTTGAGAATTTTTTTATAATCTGTTTTTTTTTATTTAGTCTTTCTATAATATTAGTACGGTTTGCAGATTTACTAAGGTAATCTAAGTTGCCCTGGTTTATAGATTTGGTGAGCTGTTTTTTTAATTGAACTTGATTTTTTTATCATTTATTTTTTCTCATATGATTAAAATATAGTTTCAGAACAAAGTTATGTCATTAAATTTTATAAAGTTTATAGACCTCTTTATATATTTTGGTTGGCTGAATTGGTTTACAGATCTGATAAGTTTCACTTTTTTAAATTAGTTTTTTTTTTCATTCTCAGATACTGAGTTAATTAAGAATTTGGTTTTATAATTGGTTTTTTCATCTTTTTATGAGTTTATTGCAATCTAAAACAAATCTCAGTATTGGGTTATTTTTTATTTTATAATTATTTATTTTTGTTATAGTATAATTAAATAACTTTTTTGAAAAAAAATATAATCTCAATGTAGTCTAGAGTCTATAACTCAGTTTATAAGTTTGGCGTATTAATTCGACTTATTCAATTCACAGCTTTGATGAATTTATCTATGGATAAGATATGTTTTTTTGTCTTTTAATTTTTTTGAATTTATTCTTTTTTGATTTCATTATTAAATATTAGATTGGTTGAGAAATTAATTGCATTATTGATTTTTAATTGTTTTATATGGATAATTGTCTTAAAAGGTGTCTATTTATAAGTAGATCCTCAAATTTATGAGCATATATTTTTATTATATTATTAATAAAACAATTCATAAAAAAAAATTATCAAATCCAATAGTTCATGATCATTGGGGGTTAAGATTAATCTAATATATTATTATCTTAATATTTTTTTAAAAAATAATATTAATTTTTTTTCTAAAAGCTAAGTCCTATTTTTGTTGATTATTAATTTTATATTTAGACTCATAAAATCAATCAACTTAAATCGAGATTGTTTTTATACTGTTTAATTAAAAATTAAGTTAAGCAAAAATTATATTGAAAAATTTCAAATTAATCTATTTAATAATCTGATTTAATAATATTTTTAAAAATTCTTCATTTTTTTTTAATTTTTTAAATTTTTTAAAAATAATTCAACTCATGGCAAAGCATTGGCAAATATACTAGTATATTTATTGGACAATCAAGTGCTGCATGCCATATTGTTGTAAGATTCTAGAAACGATAAAATTAAAAATAAGACAAAGAAAGAAAAGGCATGCGAAACCAAAAAGAGGCTAAATTGGGAGAAGTCGATCGTGCTCTCCAATTGAAGAGCGGTACGTGTGTGTGCCTTTAGTAGTTGACACGTCACTGTCTCTTTTCCTTGTGACGATCTTATTTACATGTGCTCGGTAGACGGGAAACCTTTGGATAGAAATCGGAACCTTGAACAAATTGACCCGTTGACTCAGTGGAGCCAATGGTATCGTATATCAAGTTACCAACTTTTTCTGCACTTAAATTTCTGAGGACATGACACGTTTGGTATAATTAGTATAATAGATGACGATGAGGACCCCTAAGTCTTTTTCACTATAATTAGTATAATAATTACCTATAATCTAAAACACGTGTGTGTGTTGGGGGTGTTTACTGTAGGAGTTGCCAATAAATAAATAAAATTATTTTTAAACAATAATTTTAATATATGTAATTTTGAATAATATTTTTTTTACCTTTTATTTTATTTTATTAATTTAATTAATTTTTTTTTTATTTTTATTATTGTTAGCTTCAATAAAAAAATATTTTAATGAATAAATCTAATAAACTCAAACAAGGTAAATATTTCAACTTATAAAATTAAATATTTTGATTTAAATTTATCTTTTAATTTTTTTTAGTTATTAATTATTGTTTATAATTTTTTATTTATTAATATATATATATTTTTATTTATTTGATTATATTTTTTTGTTTTCACTTAAAAAGTATTTTAACTACAAAAACAAGATAAAAAAACCTATTTAAATATTTTTTTATTTTAAAAAACACCTAATCCACATAGAAGCATCGTGAAGTATCTAGTTTAGAAATATAACTTGAGTCATAAGGTAAACTTAGTTGACGAAGAAATTTTATAGTAGCGTTACGTTACGTTTTTTAATTGAAAATATTAATATAATAAATATAAGAAAAATAAATATATTTTTTAATTTATATATTAAAAATATAAAAATTTACTTTAAAATGATATTAAAAAATTATTATATATATATATATGTTCTTTTAACTAAATATATTTTTATTATTTATATTTATCTTCTTTTCTATTTTAACATATTGTTTGGTGTTCTTGGTTTAATTAAGTAAGTATTTGAGAGTGTGATAATTTATATTTTTAATGTTTTTTAGAGGTAAATTTTATTTTAAAAAACATTATATTAATATTTTTTTAATATATTAATATCAAAAATTAAAAATTTATTTTAATATATTTTAAAAAATACTAAAAAAAAACACTCAGCGCAGTACCAAACACAAAACTAAGGTCATCCCCACCAGCTAAAAGATTGCGTGTACTCTGCCTGCTCTGTATATATTTATTTATTTCAATCAATTGCGTTTTCATTAATCAAAATTCAAAACCCCCTAGTCATCGATGCTTTGTTTCTTCTCTCTTTATTTGGGTGCTTAATCATGGAAACTTACAGATGAGACGAGTGAACAAGTTTTCTCTTTGCAAGCAAAACATTTATGTACTGTGAAACTTACAGTCGGAGCTGATCAGGTCGGTGGTGCCCTGTTTTGTCTTTGAATTGGTCTCCTTTTAAATTTCCTTTGTCTCTGTTTCCTACTACGTCTACCCCTTTTGTTTTTCAACTCGGAAACTTCCTTTTAACTCACTTCTTCTTCACCATCTCCAACTCAGATACCCCATAATTAAAAAAACATTCTTCAATTTTTATTTTTATTTTTGCATTCCCCAATCTGTAGTTTCTGTGTTAGAGTTTAGTTTCAAGTTTTAAGGTATGATCAACATGTTAAGAATTACTATATGTACTGTGATATTGTTTTCTTGAGTTGACTTAATTATACTTGCAGCTGGAAAGGAGAGATTTTTTTTCTGTTTGGAATCAATTAGCTTGCTGATGGGAGGTAAAAGCTCAAAAGGTTTAAGAGGGAGAGATTATTCTTCTTATGGTTCAGCCAATTCTTCATCTTCATGGAATCAATATGGATATCCTCCAGCATCATCATATCCATCTCCTCAACCTGATCCCTATTGGACCCAACAACGTCACCATGCACCTGCTCCTAATCCATCTTATCCTTATGAATCACACATGCCCCCCCAACAACCACACAAGAGGTTGGACAGGAAATACTCGAGAATTGCTGATAATTACCAGACTTTGGATCAGGTTGGTTGGACCATCAATTTATTTAATTACTCGTAATTTTTTATTTTTTTTTGGCGTCTATGGGATAAGACTTTTAAGGGTGGTAGTGACAAAGTGAAAAGCGAGACGAACGTTGAATGAATGTTACAGACAAAAAAAACCTTCTGACACAACTTGAGTTGCCAAGGCCTGTTTTTAAGATATTTTGAGGACCCATGAGATGAATTTGATCAACGCCTAGTGGGAAATTCTGTTGAAATTGGTGACAGATAAAGAAAGAAGTTGAGCCGATGGCTACCATAGAATGAAACCAGGCTTATGATGATTTGTTATGGCTTCTATATAGGATAAGTCTGAAGAATGTTGTTGACAATGATGTGAACAAGCATGTGGCTTCGACATGACAGCTTGAAATATAACACAAGATACAGTTTAAGTGTATATAAGACTTATCTGTAAGCATAAACATGTGGTGAATTCTTGTGTTTGAACTATTGGTGATAAAGTGTGTGTTTAGTATTGTAGTGTAGGGTGCTTTTCTAAAGTGTTATTTTACTTAAAAATGCATCAAAATGTTTTTTTTTTAATTTTGATATCAGCATATCAAAATAATCAGAAAGCTCTAAAAAAAACCCATCAGTTTGATGTTATTTCATGTTAAATGCATTTTTAAAACGCAGGTTGAAATGCAATGCCAACCAGCCTCAAAATAGTCCCTTGTTATCTAATGAGGATTTCCGTGGGGACAATTCTATGAGGGCAGCTGGCATTGACACTTCCATCTTTATGGTCAGGGACTGGGAAAGGATTAGTGGATGGACACTATAAGTTGGTCCTACATCTTCAAACCTCTTTCTAAATCATTTGCTTGCTTGCTTCTATCTATATTTGATGATTTGCTGTAAAATTTGTAGATGGTCAAACGTAAATTTGTAAGATAATTTGAAGTATTCAACATGCTTCTAAGTACTAAACAAAGTCACTCTCCACAGGTGACTGCTGCTCTTGCTCAAGCTGGCTTAGAGTCTTCTAATCTCATTGTTGGAATTGACTTCACAAAAAGCAATGAGTGGACAGGTCTAGTAGTCTCCTGGTTTGTTTAACGTGTGGTAACAATTATGATTCAGCCATAAGAGGTATGCTTAACCTTTTCTCAAAATCATATCAGGTGCAAGATCATTCAATCGACGAAGCTTACATGATATTGGAAATGTTCAAAATCCATATGAACAAGCAATATCAATTATTGGCAGGACTATGTCTGCATTTGATGAGGATAACTTAATTCCATGTTTTGGATTTGGAGATGGTAATTTCATGTTAAGCTTCTTCTTCTTCTTCTAGTTTATGAAGAATTCTCTTGAATTATTCTCTGTAGAATTATTTTTTGCACGAGGAAGATGATTTTCACATTACTTCTTGCAGCATCTACACATGATCAAGATGTCTTTAGTTTCTTTCCTGAAGAGAGATTCTGTAATGGATTTGAGGAGGTTCTGACACGATACAAAGAAATTGTTCCCAACCTTCGGCTCGCTGGTCAGGTTCTGTACATTGTGTAAAAATGGCATCTTATTCAAAATATTCTATCAGGTGGTCCTAAGGCATGCAAAGTTTATGTTTTGTTATCGTAGGACCGACATCTTTTGCACCTGTTATTGAAATGGCCATTACTATTGTTGAGCAAGGTGGTGGGCAATACCATGTTTTGCTGATAATTGCTGATGGACAGGTATTCACATTTTTTTTTCTTTTGAATTCACTGTTTATTATTGTTGAAAGGCAGGTATTTTTTGTTGCTCTGCCTTTAGCAATTCATTTTAAAGGTTTTGAGTGCTAGGCAATACCAATCCTTTGAAAACATTAACATTAAAGCATCAAAATTGCAACTAATATTTATTATATAAACACGGTGTGGATCCACTCCTGAAGAAGTAAAACTGGTCAGAAGAATTTTCACCTGTTCAAAACTCAAGGAAAAGAAACATTTGCAGATCTTATATGCCCTATTTTGCAGAAAGACTGCCTTCTAAGCAGGTATTTTCTTGGTGAAATATTTTAATCAGTCAGAGGCAGAAGTGAATTGCCTGTTTCCAATCATTCCATGAAGCTGCAGTTGCTTGTGATGGTCATGACATTTGATTGGTGCATGGAAAATGCAAAACAGAAGGATATGTATTTATTTATTTTTTGATAATTAGGCAAAACAGTTATGATATTCCTGCTGCACAAAATCCACAACTTTTCTATATACTTGGCTTGTCAATGCTTTCACTGTACCACTTCCTCTTACAAGAAAACTTGTAATCAATGAAAGGTGACTAGAAGTGTCGACACACATCATGGCCAGCTCAGTCCACAAGAGAGAAGGACAATCGATGCAATTGTAAAGGCAAGGTAAAGCAGTTTAGCTACGTGGGTCTGTGGGAGGGGGGGAGGTATATATATATGATATTACATTTTCAATTGCTAGTTTTAAATTTTCCTGATCAATTGCTTGCGTGCTTGACAATATCAGTGAATACCCTCTATCGATCATTTTAGTTGGAGTCGGTGATGGACCTTGGGAGATGATGAGGGAGTTTGATGACAACATCCCTGCTCGAGCCTTTGACAATTTCCAGGTAACCAGTAGTTCTGTCATGTAGTTGTTCAGACATTGCAGCGCTGCATCTACATATATACTAACTAGAACTATTTCTTTTCTCTGTCTTGTTAGTTTGTGAATTTTACAGAAATAATGTCCAAAAATGTGAGTCAGTCCAGAAAAGAGGCAGAATTTGCTCTTGCAGCATTGATGGAAATACCTTCTCAATACAAGGCAACTATTGAGCTTGGCTTATTGGGGTAAAAACGAAGTCTCAGTGCAGTGCTTTTCATTGATACACTTAAATTCCCAAGTCATGTAAATTTTTATAAATCTCATTTGTATGCTTCCATGGATAAAGCAATCACCACAGAGGGAATGCACCAGAGAGGGTTCCTTTGCCCCCACCACTTTACGGTCAAACTTCTTCAAGCAAATCAAAAGCTTCCCGTTCAAGCAGCTTCCAGCAGCATGTACCTTCTTACCCTGCATATGATACACCAGTTAGCGGATATGAAACAAAAGCAGAGAGGGCTTCATCTTCATATGATACACCAGTTAGTGGATATGAAACAACAGCAGAGAGGGCTTCATCTTCTAGCTCTGTGTATGACAATCAGGTGTAAAAATTGTTCCAGATACAGTTCATTTTATTGATCAGTATTTTTTCTTCTGTTACATTACTATTAAATCAGCCTTTCGTCCTTGATATGGGCATTAACAAGTAAATAAATAACTCTTGCTTTCAATGTTCATATCCATACCGTCACGTTTAGTCTACCATTGCAATTAACACTTTTTTTATGAACTTTGACAGGTTTGCCCCATTTGTCTCACTAATCCAAAGAACATGGCCTTCGGTTGTGGGCATCAGGTGAACCATGATCCTCTTTCTATCTATTTAGTTAAAGCAGGAACCATATTCTATATATGATGTTTTGTCATGACAATGTAATCATAACCACAAGTACTTTATTGCCACCTCTTCCTATTCTGCAGACTTGTTGTGATTGTGGAGAAGACCTTCAAGTGTGTCCCATATGTCGAGGCCCGATACAGGCTAGAATCAGGCTCTATTAGTAAATCTCACTGCGTTCTCTGAGATCATCTCTGCTTCGTGCATGTTTGGTTCGGTGGGAGCTGAATCAAATGCTCATTATTCTGAATAGTCATTCAACAGTGTTTCTTCGGAAAGCAGGGAAAAAAAATGGTTTATAAATAACATTCAAGAACCAGTTTTAAGATTGTGCAGAGTTGATTTGTTTCTTGGTGGATGTATTTTTCGGCGAGGACAAACGGGAAACTAGTAAGATTTATGCAATCTTGTATAGATCATGGCTGAGAACTCTGCCAAAGGCGTGTGTTTCATAAGTTGGTTTTGCAAAAAGGAGTTAATGAACGACACCTGGATTAGGTTGAGGTAGGTTTTTCTTAGCTTTTGATGAACAAAAACCAAAATCCATTGTTTTTTTTAATATGTATGTATTTGTGGTGTTATTCATGTTTTTGGACAACAATTTTTGTATTTTTTTTATTACATCAGCCAAAAAAATAAATATATGAGGGGTTTTTACTGTTCTTTTTTTCATATAATATTATTTATTAAAATAATTTTTTTAATTTTAATTTTATTCTTTAATATTAAATTTATTAGAGTTTTAATATTAGATTTGTTAAATAATTTTATTATTTTTTTCAATTTATTTTTTATAAAATTATCTCAGACTCATAACTTGATAACTTGAATTACGAGTTTGTCAAGTTAATTTAATTAAATTAAATTTTTTTTTTGTTTTTTTATTTTTTTGATTATTTTTTTTTAATTTTATCCTTCAAAATTTAGTTAATTAAGAATGAGACTTGATGATTTATTTTGAATTATTTTCAATGAAATTATTTTTGTTTCATGACTCAGTTATATGTTAAGTTTACTTGAGTTATTTTTTTAATTGAATTTTTTAGATCCTTCTTTCAATATTGGATTTATTAAAACTTAACTTTTATAATTTATTTTGATTTATTTTATATGAAATTACCATATATATGGATTAGCAGATTAAATGAAGTTAATTTTAATTAATTTATTATATTATTCTCTTAATATTTATTAAAAAAATCTATTTTAAATATTTACTATTATTTAAATTGACGTATCAAAATAATTAAATCACATTAAAATAATTTTTATATAATTTTTTTTACTAAAACAAATATTAACAACACTTATTATTTTTTCCCGTTAAAAAAGAACAATAGTCTTTGTACTAATGTACAAGTAAAGGTGAAGAATTGAGTCAGTAATATTGGATTGGATTTTATGTATTGTTGGGATGCATTTGAGCTCCTTCATCTGGTGTAATTAAGCAAGCCGGAAAATTAATCAATATATCCTTGTAATAAGAAAAATCAAATTACTTGAAACTTGTATTTCGTAGACGTCTCCAATAGGTCCTTCCATTAGTGATGATTGTACATTCAATTAAGCATCCAAAATGCCCTGGCCCACTTTAATTACTGACAAAATATTTTGAAATTAGAATGAAAAGTTGAAATAAAAAAGCGTGATTAATTCCAAAAATAACAATAAAAACAAATAAAAAGGAAAAGGGGGTTGTATAAAAATACCCAGAACGATTATAAAATAAATAAAAAACTTATTCATTTTTTTTTAAAAAAATTATTTAATCATTTTAATTAGACACCTATTGGAGACTACCTCTCTAATCCAAGGACGTGCTGATTAATTTTTCCCGAGAAAAGCATTATAAAAGAAATCTGAGAAAAGAAAATCTGGAATTGGCCACTTTTATTTTCAAGGAAAAAAGACCTTAACTTCAATGGAAAAAAAAAAAAAAAAACAACAACAGCCATGACAAGTGATTGAGATAGTGAAACTAGCACAAAAAAAAAAATCATTGTGATATGAGCACACTAGTCGACGCAAGGACCACATAATCTAATTAACATTACACAAAAATTTCTATAAATGGTGTTCAATATCAAACATCACAATTCGCATCAACGCAATACATATTTTCCATTGACATCCAGGAAAAGAATAAGAAACAACAATCGGCAAAAGGTGTAATAATGTCACTCTTTTTTTCCAGCAACCTGCATTCGCCAAGGCAGAGTTGTGAGGGGACACAGCAGCTCTCATTTAAATATATGAAGGACATTGTACCTAATTTCTCCATCCAAACGCATTCACACTCTACGTGTCAAATTCGGGCCAAATTTCTACTTGCATTTTAACTCCAAGAAGGTACAGATCAATCATATGAAATTGCAGGTTACGACAGGGATCTTAACTGCAGGTGTTTTACCCTTGGGAGGATAGAAATTTCCCCTACCACATAGAAATACAGCCTTGATGGACATCCCTAGTTTCAGATGGATTTATCTACCAAATCACACTTTTTGTTGGGGGTTGAGGCCGAGCAGCATGGTGAGTTGATTCAGTATGGATATCACTCATGGTATGCACATGTTGAATGTTCTCAAGATGATAAATCAGCATCAATGCAAGATGGGGGGCTTTCGCATTGGCTGTCCAGGGATTCCAACATATTCGTTCTGTTTATACAATGATTGATTATCTTCCGATTAATTGAGTACCTAAACTACATTCATACTCATGAAGCAAAGAGAAGATTGTTATGATAACTCTGCATTCTATATTATTTATACAAAAGAGAGCATTTGAGAAAATAAGGATTTATTTTATGATCAAATAATTTTTTCTAATTGCATGCTCTCTTAAGAAAAAGATTTCAACCCCCATGGTAGATAATAACATCAAATCTCTATTAATCTCAGAAGATCCAATAGATTGATTGTTTTCTAACAAAATTCATGGCAACAGAAACAGACAGCAATTGAAAAGTAGAATCCATTAATAATTTGTTCTTGATAACCAAATAATTTAACCTCAATTAAATGCCATAAAAGAATATTAAAATGATAAATGGGCCACCAACATAAAGTTCAAGTAACTAGGTACTGGGATGGCAGCTAATTATTACTTATTCTGAAGGCTTACTAACATCTATTATAGTTGCCTTGAGCTGTATTTAGACCATACAATTGCATCCATGAAATAGAAAAGAACCACCAACAATCTTATTTCCATGCGACGATGATGATAATAAAAAATTTCAACAACAATTAAAACTGTTAAAAATGTGTGTACGGACAGCTATGCGTGAAAGAGACAAATACCTGGAGGTCATTTGATAGAAGTATGCTTGATTGAATTAATCTTTAGCAGTAATAACTAAAACTTCCTTGTCCCTGTTGATAGATTGAAATTATTGATGTATTAATACCACATAGCCATACTCTGAGAAAACAAGTATCCAGATAATTACAGAAAAAATGAAGACATGGAATTAGAGATAATATGGATTAAGATGTTAAATTGAAGTGTTAAGTAGAAAGAACAAAGCTAACTATAAGAAAGTAGACTAACTGTTAATTGGCCAAGAAATGCCATCCTACCTTGTTAACTTAATAGCATGTCAGTCAATAGTAGTGACCTCTACTTGGTTCTGACTCGGGTACCATGACACTAGATAGCAATTGACCCTGCAAGCTCCTTCCTTCAGGCTCCTGGCAGAACTTATTGTCCTCTATGTAAGACTGAATTTCTAGAATTATTGGATTTAATTCTGAATCCCCCCGTTCTCTCAATGCATTTAGAAAGTCATTTAAGATTATGTGGAGCATCTTCGTAAACTGAGATTTGTATTTTCTGAAGAGAACAAATCCTGCTGTCTGTGGAAACATAGAATTTTCTCAGCTCCATGGGTCCTCTAAATACCACTACACCAAGTACATCAAAAAAATCTACCAACTTACTTGCAGGAAGGCATTCAATGCAACAGCAGTATACATATTGGCAGGGAGAACATTTAAGAACCTCGCAAGCCATGCCCAACCTTCTTTAGGACCATGAATGTTTGGGACACCCTGCACTTCTGTCTGCAAAGTTACAAGTGACCAGGGTCAGCTGCCACTGATAAGGTATGAAGAGGTTAAAATGGGAGCCAAGATATTAATCCTCAATGAGAATGGCCAAGCTGTCATCCTAATAATACAGATGAAAACTCTTTTTCTTATTATTAAGAAAAGAGAGTGACAAACCTGAACTAGAGCCCCATACAGTTTCATGTAAGATTCTAACCGTTTCAAATAATCCTTCACACTCTCAAGCTTCCCACCATCTTCTCGATGGCCAATGTCTTTATAGTAAGCCTCTTTTGATTCAAAGGCCGACTGAAATTGGAGAGAGAGAGAGAAAAGCAACAATAAATAATGGGAGTTGCAACAAAAACAACAAAAACAAAGGAAGAAATGCCACAAGTAAATCCTGTTCTCTCATCTTTTACCACTTACAGACCACTACCTGATTATTAGCCTTTTTACTTCTAAGTTAGATTTCTATCAGAATGCCAAGAGTGGAAAAGATTTTTCTGGAACTGTATTTCTGTGAATTTGAAGACCACAGTAGGTAGAAAAAGGATTTTTAAAGGATGCTGATGGAAATTGAGGTGATATTGAAGTAACACTCATGAAATACACATAGGAATGGAGGTCCCTTTCCAACACTTTACCAACTAAAATCCGAAGTTAGTCAAACAGGTTCTAAGGTAATGAAGGAAACACAAATATAGATAAAAGAAAATTGTAGAGCTTTTCCCTATGGTGACAAATGATTATTGCCACAAGTGATGGGTTACGACTTGGAAGAAACTTCAGAAAACATTTACTTTGACACAGATTTAACTTTAGGCTCTTCCCAATTGACAATCTCAAGTGTGCATAGCTAGCCACTTTCAGGACACTTTTCAAGATTGAAAACATAACAGGGATATTTGATAGGTTATCTGAGAAAATCATTTATATAACAGGAACATCTTCATATGTACTGCTATTTGTTAATCAAGATGAGATGTTTGAGAGATAAAAAAATGACTTCATAAGGTCATCCTTTGATCTACTGATGCATGGTAGATTAGAATTCTTTGACGTTAACAAGTAAAGAGCACTGAGAATGTTGATAAACAGACTCTGTATCAGCCCAGTAGAGTTTTAAGTTAAGGAACTCTTTCCTCCAGTTCCCAGTCTCTCTGATCTTTCCTTCTGTATTCTATATCATTCACAATTGCATGTACCATATACAGGTTAAGCAAGATTCTTTTGATTTTATTTTAATTTATTATTTTAACACATTTGATTCTTTTGACTTCATAAGGTCATCCTTTGATCTACTGATGCATGGTAGATTAGAATTCTTTGACGTTAACAAGTAAAGAGCACTGAGAATGTTGATAAACAGACTCTGTATCAGCCCAGTAGAGTTTTAAGTTAAGGAACTCTTTCCTCCAGTTCCCAGTCTCTCTGATCTTTCCTTCTGTATTCTATATCATTCACAAATGCATGTACCATATACAGGTTAAGCAAGATTCTTTTGATTTTATTTTAATGTATTATTTTAACACATTTGTGGAAAGCTCAAGGGATTAAATGAGTCACCTTTGAGTACACTATGTGCTTTGGGACAGTGTAGATGCAAGCTCTATGGAACTCAGCAAGAAGAAGATCCATTGCTTGTGGGACCTGATTCACAAATAATTAACATACATGAGAGAACAGAAGATACCCAAGCATAAGGGCATACCTTCTGCTGAAATATGATTAAAACATTCCCTAATCTTCCTTGGAAGGCATAAACCCAACCCTAGCCTATGCTTATGTGAAAAATCCTCTACAGACCACTAGGGCCACATCTTCTCATTTTAGAATCAAATGGTGCACTGCAAAGTCACCCAGGTAAACAGCCGAAGTTTGCAGGTCTTATTTTCCTTTTCACCATTAGTATCTTCACACAATCTTCAAACTTACAGAGCATGATAACAACTTAATATCTCTCACAAAACCCACCCCTGTCTGAACAAGACAGAAAATGAGAAAAAACAGAAGAGAAGAAAACAAGTTAAATTGAACAGCTTTACCTGTGAAGCAACAAGAACAATGACGTGTCCACACGCAAAAACAGCATTATCAGGACTCTCACAATGGGAAACAACCTGTGGAGTCATAGACACCAAATCAGGGAAACATATTAGTGTGTCCTTTGCTTCCACATTCCGTGAATGAACAAATGACCAAGTAAAACACTGCATACAGACAATAGCTGCAATAAGAGGGCGAAGAACCTAAATGGACTAAATAAATTTTGCGCCACAGAGCTTCTTAGCAACATAAATAGAGAAAAGCTTATGTTTTCGAAGCTTGTAATTCACAAGGAGAATGCAAATTATAATCAGATGTATGCACACTTTATCTTTAGCTTTCTTAATTACACATGCTAATCAAAGTGCAGAAACAAAATATTTGCACCTTTTTCTTTTCTTCTTACTCTATAATTACATAAAAAATGTGGAATGCATTCCATCACAATGGATCTATATTGATGTTTTAGGACCCACTTCCTGAACTTTCTCACCACTAGATTCTCCCAATTACCTTATAAAAACAACAAACGAGACTAATAATCCAGATTACCTTCTTTGCAAATGCCACAACACTGATTGACTGTGGACAGGAAGGATTCTTTAAAATCTTAACAAGTTCACTTGCCTTTACTCTGTAACAAAATTAATAGAACATTTAAAATATTTTAGGATACAATAGAAGTGCACACTCATGAATAAATGGCAAATTGGATATATAAGGTCTCTTAAAGTAACCATTTGTTTCTCTTAAGTAACTAGAACAATGAACAGAATACTCAAAACACAAAAGGGTATCCACCTTACCTAACGTTCTCTTTTATCCCCCTTATTTGTCTGATCAGCCTAGAAATATGCCTCTCGTGGTTGCTAAAATCCTAATGAAAATGACAACAGAAAACAAGTCAGCGTATCAAATACAAGATTTAAAAGTTATGAGATCCCTTAAAATCACATAAGAACCACATTGAAAAACTGGAACATAAATAAAAATCCAAGAATGACCAAAGGAAAAGATGTATGTACCCAATATGAAGGAACGACAATAACAAATAACTAACAAATTTTAAAAATTAAGTAATTATAAGATCAGTGCCAGAAATTGTAAATCACAATGACAAGCATTTTTTTAATTAAGGTAACAGAACATGAGATTTGAAAACTCGACATAACATATTCTAGCAAATACCATATTGGAAGTCATTATCAATGTCCGGTTTGCTTCTTCAAGCTCTTTAAGCTTTAGCAATCTTCCCTGCTCTAAAGTCAGAGCAGTTTGTGCAGCCCTCACAACATCACCTGCAAAAATTGTCTAATTCAATAAAGGGCACAAACTACCGATGATGGGTATTGTGAAATGTAAATAGTGAAGCTTCCTTCCTGGATCTTGGTGTCATGGTAACATATAAAGTTTTTAAGAGAGAAAATAAAGAGACGAAGAGATGAAGAGCCAGGATTGAGCCCTGAGGAAGTTGAAAAGGATAGCCAATTGCAAAATGATGGGCACTCTTATATAGAAAAATAGAGGGGAGCAGAGAAGGGATGGAGATCATAAGGTTTTAGGCTACCAGCAATATATTTTCTTTTTATCACTACCAAAATAATATTCTGACACTGGCCTTTATGTTTTCCACTTAAAAATTTCACACAAAAGAAATATGTGAGAGAACAAGAGAGGAGATTGGAGAGGGAGGGAGGGAGGGAGGGAGGGAGGATAAAATGTTTAAAGAAAAGTTCAACATAAAATCAAAATGGACCACAAGCATGTCAATTTGAGACCCAAATTTCTTTTTGGGCTCTGAAACCTTTCATAATTCAAAGCACTAGAAATTTGAGTGCTTGCATAGGAATAAAAACAGAATACCTGTTGTTTGTGATTTCTTAGTTCTATTAGATCCAGACCCCTGGGGTTGAAGGTTCATATTTGAAGAGTCAGCATTTAGTTGGGGTTTGGCAGCCTCCTGTTGCGAGGCTACAGCAGCTATCCTTTTTGAGGCTTCAGTAGCTTCCTTTTCAGCTGCTTCCTTTGCTGCTCTCCTCTCTGCTTCTAAAGCAGCCATTTTTGCTTCCTCAAATCTAAGTTTGGCCTGCATTCAGAACTGTAATCAATATGCTGACAAATAATATCTACCAAGAAAGTTATGATAGATATACCACAATAAATTTAATCAAGGTTGGAGGTAAGAAGTTTGATCAAGAATGGGTAACCAATATCGTTACAAAATTCCCAAACATGCTATAGAGGTATTTCTTAGAGAACAACACAACACATGCAAACAGCTTGGAAAAATAATTTGCAGGCAATGATACTTGTACAGACATGGTGGAATTAAAGAAATACCAGGTCTCTCAATGAAGCAGGACTCACAGAAAATGCAATTCAAGAGCCCTAAACTTCAGGCATGAAGGGAGAGGCAACAAGCTCATAAGCTACGAAAGGAATGCAGCAAACATTGTACATATATTCAGAAATAGCATGTAAATTACATGATCACAAATCCTATGCCCAGAATTACACAGAAAATTATTAAAAACCCAGGACAAATCAACAAACCTCTGCTTCTGCTCTAGCTCTTTCTTGCCGTAATCTTTCCTCATGAAAAGCCCTTTCCTTTCTCTTGGCCTCTTCATGAGCTGCATCACTTCTTATTCTCCTTTCTTCTATTTGTGATTTTAGTTCATGATCTCGCTGAATGGCAGTTAAATGATTGTCAAGTGCCTCTGCACTATAACATCATAAAGAAATGTCATAAATCATTTCAGGTTTCTCTAAATGAATTGTCCCCAGCCCCCAGGAACTGGTGTGCAATTCACTTTAGACCTTATATATTATGCATTCACACTGTGCTAAGCCAAGCCACTGGTGTGCAATCAATTCAATTTAGATACACACATCACAACAGAGGAGTAATTGCATGCACAAGATTAGCATGCACTTACTTTGAACATGTCATCATGCCCAGTCCTCAAAATTAGAATCCCCTTTGACACATGACTTATACTTTTGTACACTAGTTTTTACTAAATTAAGATTATAACTTAAACATAATTTCAAAAGGAGTTGTTACTTTAATCGACCACCACTTGTATTTCCTGCCATTGTCTAGTAGGAATGTACTTAAATAAAACAATAGCAAACAACCAAACATTTAAAACCTCTAGAATTTCATAACACTTGGATCCCTAATTCATTGGTTCCTTCTAGCATATCAACCCCTTTCTTTCTCGGTTTCTTTCTCCTTCGAAAATTTCAAATTCCTTATCTCAGAATTATACATTGAGAAGGAACGATATGAATTTTGGAAAGCAGGGAGATTGCATCCACTATGGTCACTAATAATGCATTAAGCTGTCAGCAGCCAGTTTTTTTATTGTAGGTCAATCACACAGTGTTAACAAGAAATCGACAGAAATGACTGTAAGGTGTAGGTCAATTAAGAACAGTATCATGACTCCATTATTTCTTATGCAATTCAAAATACAATACAATAGAACAGAAAAATGGGCCAGAAATCTAATCATTGAAACAGGATTTTCTAACTATCAACTTACATAGGAGTATAAAGAAATAAAAGAACAAGAAGATGCAGTCTTACATTTTGCGTTGATAGTGAGTATCAAGTTTTCTTTCCAGTTCCTTCCTTGCTTCCCTATACTTCTCAATTCGAGCAAATGCAGATGCAGATTTTTCCTGCTCAGTCATTAATTCTGTCTCTATTGCTGAAAGTTGGTTCCTGATATCCTCCTGCTAATCAAACACTTTACCAATGTTAAACACCCAAAAAAAAGTCTCAATAAACCTCAACGCAAAAAATAATGATAATAAAATAACTAAATAAAAAATCTTGGGCCTCCCTACTTCTCTGACAACTCAACATGGCTGTTATGTGTGTATGTAATGAAGACAATATAAGGCACATAGCAACACACAAGAAATGACTGCAATTTAGATCCACACCTGCACTTGAAGATGATGCTCGTGACTTCGCTCAAAAAGAGCACTTTCAACTAACCCTACTTCATCCATCAAGTAGGACTGAGCATCGAAAGCTAACTCATAATCAGAACTGTCACTGTCACTGAAAGACAAGCAAAACACAGCAAAGAAATTGAACCCAGAAATCCAAAATAGCAGATTTACAGTAAGTAGAAAGCAAAGAAACAATTACTTAAATTAAATACTAAACAAATAATCATCCAGATATAATTCATGTAATCAGCATTTAAAGACCCGTGTAGTTTCATATCACACCTCATATAAAGATCATCGCAATTGAACCGTTTTGCAGTCACCATACTTAGATCATGATCCTCCTCCCTCTCGCTTTCTGAAAGCTCAGTTTCTTCATTGGACAAGCTCATGACAAAGGCCATGGGACTTCTCTTCACACCCTTCCTGTTCCAAAACTCTCTAAAATGAATCAAAACATTGGATTCAAGCAAGAATTCAAATAGTAAATGAATACACAATATGATATACAGATGCAACCAAGAGAAACCATAACAAATGGAAAAAACAGAGTACCGAGATTGAACTTTGGTGAAAGGCACAGGAATTGAACACGAGTCATGGAGCTTCTTTTCAAGTGAATGGAGCTCCGATGAAAGAGACTCGAAACTCCAATTGGGTTCGGGGTCAACTACAATGTCATGCACTTTCTGTGGACAGCGTGGTGCCAATTTAAAAGCTCCCCTGAAAAATTATCAATCAAGCACAAAGAGAGACAAAGAAATTCAAAACTTCGAAGCACAGAATCAAGATATTGTTAACTAAGAAAAAGAAGCCGGTACTTACATTTCTTTTAATCCTGCACAAGCTGCTTCAAAATTTTCAGGTTGTGAGATTGAATTGGATAGCCCTCAATTGGGGATAATGGTGCCCTAGGATGCAAGACTGTAGCCACTCCAGGGGAGGGGGGGACAATAGCTATACTCTGATTGATGTACACATCGAATATTCCAGCAGTTCACTCTGGACAAAAAGGACAAATTTAACATAAGTACATAGATAGAATTAAGAAATTCAATCTAACTGCAAAGTTAAATCAATCACATGCATAACTAGCCTAGGGGTAAGAATTCGGCTTTTTGGTGTGGTTTTTGGCATCTTTTATTTATTTTTTCATAAACTGAAATTGAACCAAATCAAAACCAAATTTTATGAACCAAAATGGTTCGGTTCAGTTTGGTTGATTCAGTGTTTTCTTCCTGAATCAATTAGTAATCAAATATTTCAATTGGAAAAATATAAGTATAGTTAAGAAAAGGGTTCCTGGTCACCACAGGTTGAACCCTCGTAATTTTTTGGGAAAACTAAATGGAATTTTGAATCATTAAAAAAAGAAATGATATTTAGGAAAGGAAAGCGATTATTTCCACTTTAAATTTTCCTTTCAATTTAAACCATCTGAAGCTTGAAAAAATAAATTTAGAAGACTGTCAAGGCAAGGTTGGAGGCCATGCCAACCTTCCCGCTAACCTTAACTTAACCAAACAACTATAGACAAGGATAAGCTTTTAGGGAAATAGGTATGCATTTTCTTCTTTGAGAAATGATTTTGATCAATAGTAATAATTATATCAAAATCAATACATCTCTTGTAAAGTTGTATCGACATAAACCTTAGTTTTGATGCATTAATTGTGAAAAGGTAGGGAGCACAAGCTATTCAAGTATGTAAGATACAGGGAGCAGAAAACAGGAGTTAACCTTGCATGTTGGGTAATGCTCTTTGAGATGATTAAGAAAATGATCTACGCAAGCCTTGTCAGCCTCTGTAACAAAAGCCACCTGCAATTTAGAAATAAAGTGAAAATTTACTGGTGGATATATGTGCATACGTATATGCATATATTCAAGTTTGTTTAACTATATTTACGCATCTTTTTGTTGATTGAAATATGCCTGCAGATTGAATAAAAGCAATCATACATGAGAAAACCCTAGATTTGGAAATCTGTATATATTAAAGCACAAAATAAGTATGATTAAGTACGAAGCTAAATTTCATCAAATTTCTGATTCTTAGCCATACGAAGCCATAAAATGATGGATTGGAAACTTAAATAAGTGTTTGGGTATCTCCTTTTGTTGCTAAATTTTTTTAAAAAATAATAATAATCGACATTAGCTTCACTGTCCTAAAATTAAACAGGATTTTGATATAAGGGCTTTGTAATTTATTTATTTTTACTAGTAAACAAATAAACAGAATATGTCCACCGAATTGCTTCGGTTCAGTTTAATTTCAAGTTCCGGCAAAAACTAGTACTGAATATCGGTATTCAAGAGAAGGAGAGAGGCACTCACTTGCAAGGAGAAGAAAACGTCCCAGCTTCACCTAGAGGAAATCTGAAAGACCTTCCTCTAGCAGTAATCTCAGAGCCGATTCCTTCACACAAGCACAGGAAAAGAGAGAGCGAGGCAGTCAGAGAGTGTGGAAGAGGACGAGACCGTGATTCGAAAGTGCCGGGGACCCGGGATGGCAATTTACTATGTGGTACGTGGCGGTTTGTTTTTTTTTAAAAAAATATTTTTATTTAAAAATATATTTAAATAATTTTTTTAATTTTTAAAATATACTTTTAATATCAATACATTAAAATAATTTAAAAACATTAAAAAAATTAATTTTTTAAAATATCTATTTTAAAAAAATTCTAAACCATTCCTTAATAAAAAAATTCAATGGATATTAATTGATCCGAGGGGTATTTTTTAAATAATTATTTTATCTATAAAATAATATTTTATATAAATATTATGAAATTCCTAAAATTTCCATTTGCTTACTTGTGTTCAAAACACGAAACATACGATGGGTCTCTTATAAAATAAATTATGTTTTTTTAGTTTCCAAACATTTATTTTTTATTGTTTGCTTTAAATATAAAAATAGTTACAAACATAAATACCATCATAAGTTCTAAAAAATTCAACTTGGTATTGATCCGTGAATTTTTTCTAGAGAAAATTAGTACAGTAATATAATTTTGATTTTTATACTCAATCACAAAACCTCTTATATACGTACTTACTTTCACTCTCAAAGAAAACCTCTTATATAATTATTCTTATTGCAATAATTATATATTCTGATATAATTATAATTTATGTTACTTTACAAATTTAATGGACGAGCACCAACCATTAGGTTATATTCTGTAAAACGGTGTCGGGGTGCAAAATTATCTTCGTAATTTCCACCTCCTTAACCAGTGTTTGGTAAAAGTTTGAGGGGAGATTCGAAAAGGTTGATACTTGACTCCAAAAATGGAGATAAAATGTTAACCTCACTGGGGAGGAGGTGAAGATTTGTGCTCTTTCCATTATTTTTTTAAATGTTTTTCAAACACAATTACGTGGAGATTTCTCTAATAATTTTACCTGTAATAATGAGCACTAATATGATGAAAATGAATAATAATTGTTTTTTAAAATATTATTTATTTATAAATATATTAAAATAGTTTTTATTTTTTTAAAAATATTTTTAACGTCAAACATCAAAATAATTTTAAAAAATAAAAATATAATTTAAAATAAAAAAATAAAAATTTTAAAAATAAAAATTACACCGCACAGCCATACGTACATCCAGTTGAAAATAGAAAAGGAAAGCAAGGTGCACGTTAAAATTGACAAGGAAAAAAAGAAAAAGAAAAAGAAAAGGGAACCACCATCCAAAAAGAAGAAGAAAAAAGCGAATCGTAAATCAATGCACTGCCTTGCAAGTCTTTCAAGGTTGACGAAGAGGCCACTGCAATCATGCCTTGCTCCTGAAGAGAAAGGGCGGTTGTCGATTTTCTTCGTATGTGGCGTTTTCTCGCTCTCACGGGTATCGCCACCTTTACATTGCTTAGCGTGTTCCCAACAACAAAGACCAATAATACCGTTATTTGTTTGAAACATGGTTTTAACTTATGTCTTCCTTCAAGCAACTGACAACTCTCTTTTTTTCTCTCTCTCTTTTTTAATTAATATTAATATTTAAGTTAAATTCTATTTATATATTTTAATTAACTTTATAAATTTTAAAATTAATAACTATGTAAATTTTTAGTAGCTTTAAGATTTATAAAATTTAAATTAATAATTTTTAAAAAATAAATTTAAAATCTAACAAATTAAATTACATCTTTCAAGATTAAAAGAATGTTTGGTTTGAAAGTGATTTTGACTATTTTTAATGGAATTCATACAAAAAAATATGTATTTTTAGCTTTTAAAAATGAATTTATACTTTAAATAATTATATATTTTAAAAAAATTATCATATTTCCAAACCAAACACACATTACTGAATAGCTGAATAGCTAGTGTTGTATTGAGTTAATCTTAGCATATATTATTAAATAAAAAAGTATGATAATTTTTTTAATTATTATTATTAGATTGGATTAATTGTTTTTATTAAAATACTATCATTTTATTTTATTTTATTATTGTTAGGTCAATTAGGTTTAAATTGAGTTTTATCAAGTCAATTAAGACATCAAAAACTAGATTAGATTGACCAAATTTAATTAGATTAATATTTTATTCAATTTAATTAAAAAATTAGTCAAGCGAAGCTTATTTGCAAGTGCAAGTTTAACAAGTTTAATTTAGAATTTTGTTATGCTTACAGGAAATGACATCAAACAATTATTTCACTACATGTTATTTATTATATCTCTGCATAAATAAATAAACTTTCGAATATGCTTTAACTTCTTTTCCCCTTTCTACCCTAATGATCATCTTCTTTGGCGAGTGACCACGCCTCGTATCAAAACTCAAACAGCTAGCTACAAAGTGTTTGCATAGTTTGTTTTAGATTCTGATAAGTATTTTTTTTTTGAAATATTTTTTATTTTAAAATTATTTTTTATTATTTTAAAAAATTTATTTTTAATATTAACATGTCAAAATAATTCAAAAATATTAAAAGTTTAATTTAAAATAATTTTTTTTAAAAAAAACACATTAAACCACGAAAACAAACAAAATCATAGAATAAAATACAATTAACGGATAAAGAAATAATTCCTTGAAAATCTTCATCAAAAGCTAACTTGGTAAAGAAGGGAATGGTTGCGGCATGGGAAAGTCTCTTTCTTTTGTTGTTTTGCTCTTGTTTCTATTTTAAATTTGACACACAAGATTATTTAGCCTCTTCAATATTTCACTGATACTAATTATTATACATATTCTAAAAAAATACTGTTTTTCTATAGAAATAACATAATTATACATTTTGCTAATTTTTTTATTGTAGCGTAGTGGTATGTAATAATGATAAAATTATAATTTTAAGAGATTTCTTATTTTTTGTACTTTATATTTTTATTATTTTACACTTGACCTATTTAATAGCATTTTTTTAATTTTTATCTTCGTGTTTTTTTGTTAGTTTTTCCTCTCTCCTTTTCCTTTTATTTTTTAAATAAAATTATTTTTTTTTATTTTTTACATTTTGAATATTTATCCCTCTACATTTAGTTTATCTATACTATTTTTTTTCTTATCTTCATGTAGAAATGTCATAATGGTTAATTTTTCATAGGTTCATCATGATGTTAAAAAAAATTATAATATTTTTTTATTATTTTAATGTTCTAATATTAAAAATAATTTTTAAAAAAAATATTATTTTAATATATTTTTAAACAGAAAAAACTTTAAAATTAAATCTTTATCACACTACCAAACATGCTATTAATTAGTTAAATCCTAAGAAAACTTATTTGCATTATATCAATAATTTGATATAAAAATACCATAAGTTTTGAAAAATCCTTAAATTAGGTTTTGAAAGATATTGTTTTAGATAATTTTGTTTTTTTTTTTTTAACTTAATTTTAGATTTTATATTGTGTCTTCTATTTATGATTACGATTCTTTGTTCCTTATAAATGTTGGTTTCTAAACTATTCAGAGAATTGAAAATAAATCAAGTTTGATATAATTATTCAAAAATAACATAAAAATTGAAATTCTTGCATGAATGCTGAGTTTTATATTTTTCTTATTGTTTTTTTTTTCCTGTTTGCATCATTAATAAACAATGTTTCCAAGTACTAGGGAAGTGTGTGCTTCGTGGTATTAGGACAAAAAAAAAAAAAAAAACTCGCATAATTACTATAAGCCACAAGGCTATTTTGTTTTGAAAAAAAGAGCATGGTTTATTTTAATATAAATTATTTTTTTAATAAATTATCTAAAATATTTTTAACTCATCATATTAATTAAATTATATCTTAACAATTTTCACGGGTTAATTTTATATAATAATTAAATAAAAAATTATATAGAAAAAAAATCAAAACATCTAATTTAATACTAGGGGTATCAGGTAAATTTGAAAGTTACTGAGTTTATGTTTTTTTGATAAAATATTTTGGCAAGAATTTATTGTGAATTTAGAATTATTATTAAAATTTATTTTTATTTTTAACATTAATACATCAAAATTATATATTTTTTAAATAAACTAATTCAATGTTTTTTTATACCAAATAGACTTTTTTAAAAGTATTTAAAAACTATTTCAAACTCACTTACTAACACTCCCTAGTTAAATTATTATAAACATATCCGGATTAATTAGATTAATATCTTATATAATTTAACTAAAATCCTAATCCGAATTATGTTTTATAAAAAAAAACAACGACGTTCATGACCAAAAAGAAATACGTGCATTCCCTCGGATATAAATAAGGACATCGAGCTCGACCCACGGAAAACCTCCAAGTCAGAACAAATCCACCAATGGATAGGGTAGTTTTCTTCTCTGTTCTTTCCATCTTCTCTTTTCTTGTAACATTCTCTGATGTGATGATACCACAAAAGCATGTCATGGCACTCCCTCTGTCTACTAACTCACGGTGGATCGTGGACGAAAACGGGCAAAGAGTGAAGCTGGCATGCGTGAATTGGGTATCACATCTCGAGGTCATGGTAGCCGAGGGGCTTAGCGAGCAGCCCATGGATGCTATCGCCAAGCGGATTGTGTCCATGGGGTTCAACTGTGTTAGGCTCACCTGGCCAGTTTTCCTGGTAACCAATGACACTCTGGGGTCTCTCACTGTAAGACAATCTCTCCGAAGCCTTGGTCTGCTCGAATCAATCTCTGGTATCCAGGCCAACAACCCCTCCATCATTGATCTCCCCCTCCTTGACGTTTACCAGGTAATAGCTTTCTCTGCTTAGAAATTAACATTACCTAAAAAAGATTAAAATGAAACAAGATCATGGAAATTTTTTTGCAAGTGGCGGTAGCTACAAGATAATTTACATAATGTTGATTGGCAATTTTTTTTTTTTAATAATTTAAGCACTAAGTCATCCTTAAAAATAATGCTTAAAGTTTTTTGTGCTTACCGAGGGTTTGAGATAAGAACAACGTAACTGAGAGAAGAAGTCGGGATGACGATAGATGGTTGGTGGCCGACGGCGACAACGATGTTTTTAAAGTCCTATATTCTGTAATTTACATTATGACCCTTATCATGATGCTAAATTTCGTTAGTTTAGCTATGCTTTAAACAACATTATTACATTGATTTACAAAAAAAGAGGCTACATAAGCTGAAATAGTTAATGGTTGGATGTTCAATAATTCCTATGATGTTATAAAAAATTATCTCTGTTGTATAGCCCAGGATTTCAAATAAATCAATAAAAAAGGTTAAATGACTCAAAACTATCTTTAAGCTTCATAGGAAATTTGTTTTTTGAAAAATAAATTTTAGAAAAATTAAATTTCTAAAAAATAAATTATTTTTGGATATTTGGTAGTGTTATAAAAAATAAACTGGAAAACACTTTCCGGTTATGTTATGAAAAATAAACTAAAAAATAACTTATTAATACTTTATTTTTTTCAAGTTTATTAAAATAATAAAAAATAAATCTTACAAATTAAAAACTTGAATAAGAATGAACTTGAAAAAAATATAATTTCATAAATTATCTTAAATAAAATAAATAATAATTGAAATAATAGAGAATCTAAAAAAAAAAGATGAAGAAATTAAAATAATAATAATAATAATTAACATTTCATAAATTATTTAAAAAATAAGTAACAATCAAAAGAATGAGGACCAAATTTGATAGATAAAAAACTTTAATAAAAAAATAATAGAAAAAACAAATAACAATTATAAAAATAAGGGTCAAAGTTAATATAAAAATTAAATTAAAAAATATATATTCAAAACAAAATATATATAACAATCAAAAGTTTGAAAATTAAATTTGATATAATCAGCAAATAATATGACATTAAATTTTTCAGAACTTCCGGAAAGTATTTTCCATCTAAATTTTTCAGGAAAATATTTTTCTGAAAACCAATTCAAATTTTTCTTTAATTGGAAAGTGTTCTCCGTTGACTAACTTTTTTAATAATAAATAAATATAGAAAAATTTAAAAAATAATTTTTTGGAAAATGAATTTCAGGAAACAAACATGACTTTAATTTTAGATTAAAATAAACTTGTTTTCTCAATTTTTTTTTGAGTATTATAAACTATTTTTTTGGTAAAAAAAGAACACTGCTGCACTATTAGTTTAATTTAATTTCCTTCTAAGAAATGAAGATTAATGGTGTTTCAGGCAGTGGTGTCTAACCTTGGGGATAATAATGTGATGGTGATATTGGACAATCACATAAGCAAGCCTGGTTGGTGCTGCAGTAATTTTGATGGCAATGGCTTCTTCGGTGACCAATATTTCGACCCGGATCTATGGATCACGGGCCTAACTAGAATGGCGAGCATGTTTAACGGTGTGCCTAATGTGGTGGGCATGAGCTTGAGGAATGAGCTTCGAGGCCCCAAACAAAATGTCAATGATTGGTACAGGTAATTTGTCCTCGGTGAATCTTTTTGAAAAAAGATTTATTAGTCCTGAATCAATTGTTGTCTTCCTAAATCGAATGATCCGTTTTCATGCTAATGACATGAGCCAGGTACATGCAAAAAGGAGCTGAAGCAGTGCACTCAGCGAACCCCGATGTTATTGTCATTCTATCGGGCCTGAATTATGACAAAGACTTGTCTTTCCTGCGCAATCGACCTGTGAATCTAACATTCAGTCGTAAAATAGTGTTTGAAGTGCATTGGTATGGTTTTACAGATGGGCAGGCATGGAAAAATGGCAACCCGAACCAAGTGTGTGGAAGAGTGGTGGATAATATGATGAGGATATCCGGATTTTTGTTGGACCAAGGTTGGCCGTTGTTCATGAGTGAGTTTGGGGTGGATCAAAGAGGGACAAATGTTAATGATAACAGATACTTGGGATGCTTCCTTGGTGTTGCAGCTGAACTTGACTTGGATTGGGCTTTGTGGACGCTAGTTGGAAGTTATTATTTGAGGCAAGGTGTTATAGGGATGAATGAGTACTATGGGGTGTTGAATTCGAACTGGCGTGAGACTAGGAATTCAACCTTTTTGCAGCAAATATCTGCCCTCCAATCTCCTTTTCGAGGTATGGCGTTTATGGCCTCGTATGAGTTCCTTAAATCTGCATCTTGTGCTCTTGATACATTCAACTGTTTTTTTTATAGCTAATCCTTAAGGTTGTGTTTGTGGAAAACTCAGGACCAGGTGTATCAGAAGTTCATCTACATAAAGTGATCTTCCACCCATCAACAGGTCTGTGTGTGTTGAGGAAATCAATGCTGGAGCCATTAAGATTAGGTCCTTGCACTAAATCTGAAGCCTGGAACTACACGCCCCAGAAGATACTGTCAGTGAAGGGGACATACTTCTGCTTACAAACAGATGAATTGGCTAAACCAGCAAAACTTGGTATAATGTGCACAGATTCTAATTCAAAATGGGAAACTATCTCAGATTCTAAAATGCACTTGTCATCCAAGGCCCCCAATGGCACGCCCGTTTGCTTGGATATAGGTTCCAACAACACCATTGTTACAAATACTTGCAAATGTTTGAGTAAAGATAACACATGCGACCCGGAAAGCCAATGGTTTAAATTAGTTAATAGCACAACAAGAAGTTCAATCATGACAAAACCATCGTCACTGATCAGTTCAATCCTCAATTTCCCAGCGAAGGATTTCTTATGGAAGTTCTTAGGCTCAGTATAAACTTGTATAGCAGAAGCTGCCTACGGAGCAATTTTACAAGGTGCTACTTTGGACAATCTATAAGTTCAATGTCAGGCATCTCAAGTAATATAACAAAAGTCAGGTTGAATTTATGTCTGACACATTACTTATCTCTAAATAGGCTGTTCTATCATACAAGCCTAGTCAAAACATTCTCTATTCTGTCTATTGTTTGGTCAATTTTTGCTGCAATTTAGGGCAGGTTTGCTATTTGTATGTCTGCCTATTGCAGAAACTAGCAGATGGATCCAGGCACAAGAATGTCTACTGTCAAGTAATATTGTAACCAACAGATTGCAGGCTCAAGATTTGAGCACAGCCACTATGAAAATCTATGAAAAGGATACAACAGCTTCTAGATTTTCCAAATCCATGCTTTTCTTTTTCTATCCTTTTTTCCCCTTTTAAAAAAATAGAAATTCATAAGCATTTCAGAAAATGAAAGACAAGAACCAGCGGATTACCTATCCTGTTCTGAAAGATCAACTTCTAATACCATGAAGAATATAAATAGTCTAAACCATATAGTTTTGACACGGAATATGTGATCAATTGGAGAGATTATTCAAGTAGCAGAACGCAGGTTTAACCGCAGAAACAATTCTTCCATCACATCTACTCCACTTTTTTCCACCGTTACTCCTAAAGGAGTGATCTTTATTATCTTTATTGATATAAGTTATGCAATCATGACAAAATCATCCTATCAGACCGTTAAGATATAACTTTTTTGTTGAGAAAACTAGGAATAAATAACCGGATATCAATCTATCCAGATCAATTCACAAGTTTCAATTTTTTTTTTCTTTTTTTGGAATCAAAATCAGGATCAAACAATCAATAAATAGAAAGTAATAATCATACAAATCAACACCAATATTTTTTACATGGAAAACCCAATGCAAGAAAAACCACGGGACTGTAGTCCACCTAAAAACTTCTACTATTAACAAATAATGGTTTCACAACTGTTCTTCCTTAGATTCAATTAAAGGCTACAACATATATATCATCAAGAACAACTTATTCTTGGAATACAACAAGATTAAAGAAGTATTTAAGAAAAACTCACATACTGATAACCCCGTTTTCTATTAAAACGGCTAGCTTCCACACCATCAATCTTCAATCCAACCGTTCAGAATGAAGAGTAAAGTGTCTAGAAACTGCTGTCAAAATATCAGCTCGATCCAACAGTGACGAGTTGGAAATCAAAAAAAGAAGATAGACTGTTTTGCTACCTTTTCTTCCTTTATTTCTTCCTTTTTCTCTTTTCTCTCCTATTTTCTCTCTTTCAAATCTGTTATATAACCTTCTACAGTGAACATTACGTTTTTAATTTCAATGTTGTCTCTTAACAATTAATGTGGTGGTCCCACTATCAGGGCAGAACTAGAATTATTTATTAGAAGGGGCCAAAATTAATGTAATAAAATATAATATTTATTTTAATTTATTGTATATGAGTTGTAAAATAAAACCTGTATAATTTAGTTTTATTCAAATAACTTACTACAAATATATAATGACCTTATTATAATGTAAAAGGTTTAGAGCAATACCAATTGAGTCAATGCAATGAAGTTAATTTCATATTCATAATATATTCATTACTTTAATATTGTTAGTCTTTATATCTATCAAATATAAACATACAAATTATATAAGAAACATTAGGTAAAGCGAAGCATTATTTATGTTTGATAAACTTTGAAATAAAGCAAAAAAATAATAAAAAATGATTCTTAAATATTTATTTTAATTGTGCTCATCGTTCTTTCATAAAATAAAAATCATCGATTATCATATCAATTGTGAATTTTTCAACAATTTCTTTTTCTATATAAACAATCAAATAATTTACAATAAAATCATTTTTCATCTGATTGTGAAGTATTGTTTTAACAATCTTTATTGCTGAAAAGCTCGTTTAGTTGTTGTTGTCGAAACAAGAAGAATCAAAATAAATCAAATCAACATGTCAACTAGCAGATAAATTGTTGATTTTTCTGTTTCAACCAATCCTTGACATAAATCAGCAATTGATGACATGTTTTTTTAACTTTGGATGATTTGATACATGATTGGATGACATGTTCTAAAATCAAAATATATATCATGAGAAAGAATGGATAATTTTGGCGGCTCTGCTTAAAACAAAACATAAAAAAATCCAAGCACAATCAAAACAAAAAAATAAAATATATCTAATTAATTAGAAAAAAAATCACCATAACAAGAATTCTAAAAACAATTGATAAAACTAGCAGATTTGAGGAAAAAATGAGCAAAAATCATAGAATTATAAAAAAAACTCATCAAATTATTAACAAAAATCTCAAAATAAAACTAAAATAGATTTTAAATTTAAATTACCTTATTTTATTTGATGAAAGATAAATTAATTGGTGGCTCTACTATGATGTTTTTATAAAAAACTTTTACCCATGATTTGTGTTTTTATCAGCTATAAGATTTATATTAGAACTACACAAGATAATAATCTTATATTTTTTATTTTCACATAGGTCAATAGTAAATAAAAAATTAAAAGTAAAGTTACATTTAATGTTAATAAGGCCACCTTTTTAAAATAAAAAAATATAACACCTCCACCTCACACTTAATTACCTAATTCCATTGTGTCCCAAGTGAATTTTCTATCTCTGGTTTTCATTTTGGTGTTTATAATTGAAACCCATTTTTAAAATTCAATTCTTTTTCTATGAATTTGTGTTGTAATTGCATTGTACATTGTATTTCACATTGATCTTTTTTCCTTTTCATGCATAATGATTGGTTTAGCGATTCTTAATCTCTCAACATTTGTGTATTTAAAATGTCTTGGGGGGGCCCTGGCCCCTGCTTGCCTCCACCCCTGCCCACTATCACATGGTGCGGGACCACACACAACAAATCTCCCTCTCACACACCATGTAAGGAATTCGCCATACTGAGGATCAACATATAAGCTTTAATTTAGGAGGCTCTACCAAGCATGCTTCCCTTTTGCAAAATTTAAACTTCTTTTTTGGTAGAGGTTTGGTCATCATGTTTGACACATTGTTATTGGTATGGATCTTCTCAACAACAAATGACTTCATCTCCATAGCATCTCAAATCCATTGATATCTAACCTCAATGTGCTTTGATAGAGAGTGAAAAGTAGGATGCTTACTGAGATGGATTACACTTTGACTGTCACAGTGTAACAGTCAAAATGCAACACAAAGTTCTCTTGAACTAAACCAAGTTCATGTAAGAACTTTTTCATCCATAACAACTCCTTGCTCCTTTTAGTAAGAGCAATATATTTAGCCTCTATAGTGAATAATGCAACATATTTTTGTAACCTTGATTGCCATTACACTGCTCCCCCTACAAACTTCATCAAGTATCCTGATGTGGACTTTCTAGAATCAACATCACCAGCCATATCTGCATCTGTGTATCCATCCAACACAGGTTTATTATTATCAAAACATAAGCTAAAACTAGAAGTACCTTTGAGATACCTAAGTATCCATTTCACTGCTGACTAGTGTTCTTTACTAGAATTGGAGAGGAACCAACTAACCACGCCAACTGCATGAGCTATATCCGGCCTTGTGCAAACCATGACATATATCAAGATACCAATCACGGATGCATAAGAAATCTTTTTCATCTCATCCTTTTCTTCATCACTTGAAGGACACTACTTAGGACTTAGTTTAAAGTGGCCTGTAAGTGGAGAACAAACAGGTTTTGAGTTGTTCATATTGAATCTCTCAATTACCTTTTGAACATATCTCTCTTGAGATAGCCAAAATTTTTCTTTCTTCTTGTCACGTGTGATCCTCATGTTGAGAATTTATTTTGCCGGTCCTAAGTCTTTCATTACAAAAGACTTACTTAACTCTTCTTTTAAAATCTAAATCTTCTTAGCATTATGACCAACAATCAACATATCATTTACATATAACAAGAGAGTAATAAAGTTCCTATTTGGGAACCTTTTTATAAATACATAATGATCAAAAGTGTCCTATCATAACCATGATCCACTATGAAAGAATCAAACTTTTAGTACCATTATCTTGGAGCTTGCTTTAACTTATATAGACTCCTTTTTAACTTGCAAACTAACTACTCTTTACCTTTTGCTTCAAACCCTTCAGGTTGCTCCATGTAGATCTCCTCATTTAAATAACCATGGAGAAATGTAGTTTTCACATCAAGTTATTCAACTTCAAGATTCAAATTAGCAGCTAAGCAAAGCACAACTCGGATTGAATACATTTTGACCACTGGTGAAAAAATTTCTTCAAAATCAATACCTTTCTTCTGACTGAAACCTTTCACAACCAATTTTGCCTTGTACCTTGGCGGCGAGCAATGTTCATCAATTTTCAACCTAAACACCCATTTGTTCTTGAGTGCTCTCTTACCTTAAGAAGTTTCACTAACTCAAAAGTATGGTTTTCATGCAAGGATTTCATCTCTTTTTGCATTGCTTTCAACCACTCACTTTTCTTCTCATATAACATAGCTTCATCAAAGCATTCTGGCTTTCCCCTATCAGTAACCAATACATGCTTATGAGGAGAATATTTGGTGGAAGGTTAGCGAGGTCTAGTTGACATTCTTAATTGTGCCTCTTCTAAAGCTTCTTGCATAACCTATTCAGGAATAACATCAATATCATCATTAACTAATTCAGGATCACCAATTAATGACTCAATAAGAAAACCACCATTATCATCATTTTATAAATCTCCTAGCAGGCATCAAAGGTAACCATGAAGTAGGTCTTGGATTTGAATTAGATGGAATAAAATAGTAGACTCTATTTTCTCCTTCTGTTCAAAGTCATCAATGGTTTGATATTCAAAGAAGATAACATCTCTACTTCTCACAATTTTCTTCTTTTTTGGATCCCACAACCTATAGCTAAACTCATCATCTTTAGAGCCTAAGAAAATACATTGCTTTGTCTTGCTGTCAAGCTTAGACCTTTCATTCCTAGGAATATATACGAATGCTCTGCATCTAAACACTCTTAAGTGTATATATAATAAGAAAACCACCATTATCATCATTTTATAAATCTCCTAGCAGGCATCAAAGGTAACCATGAAGTAGGTCTTGGATTTGAATTAGATGGAATAAAATAGTAGACTCTATTTTCTCCTTCTGTTCAAAGTCATCAATGGTTTGATATTCAAAGAAGATAACATCTCTACTTCTCACAATTTTCTTCTTTTTTGGATCCCACAACCTATAGCTAAACTCATCATCTTTAGAGCCTAAGAAAATACATTGCTTTGTCTTGCTGTCAAGCTTAGACCTTTCATTCCTAGGAATATATACGAATGCTCTGCATCTAAACACTCTTAAGTGTATATATGAGACATCCTTTCCTTTCCAAACTCTATCTAGAATATCAAATTCAAGAAGAACTGATGGAGAAAGGTTGATCATGACAACTGCAGTCTTCATTGCCTTACCCTAAAAGGACTTAAGCAGCTTTGTATGAGAGAGCATATATCTAATTCTTTTAACAATGGTTCTATTTATTCTCTCAACCACTTTATTCTGTTTTGGAGTCTTAGGAACTGTCTTCTCCAACTAGATACCATGTTCCTTACAATACTTCTTAAAAGGACTCCTGTATTCACCATTATTGTCAGCTTGAATATATTTTAGCTTTCTATCAGTTTCTTTTTCAACTCTGGCATGAAAATCCTTAAAGATATCAAGCATCTGATATTTGGATTTCAAACAAGTAGCCCAAATTTTCCTGGAGTGATCATCAATGAAACTAACAAAGTACAATGCACCCTTAAGAGACTTATCAATCATAGAGCAAACATAAATATGAACTAAATCAAGAATATGTAATCTTATTTATGAAGATGATATTTAAAACGCAACTTTGTATCATTTACCAACTAAACAATAAGTACATATGTTCAAGTTTATACCTTTTAATGGAAGGTAGTTCTTTTTGGCAAGGATGTCAAGGTGTTTCTCATTTAAATGTCTAAGTTGTTTATGCCATAAATCAGTAAAACAATCTTTAATTGCATTCACCTCTTCTTTGATCACTTTGGCTTATGACATGTACAGACTCATCTTCTTCCTTTTAGTAACAATTAAAAAATTTCTAGAGAGCTTCCATTTATCATCTCTAAAGTAATTGTGATAACCTTCTTCATCAAGAGTACCTATAAAGACCAAATGTAGGCGCATATCAAGCACATGCATAACATCTTTGAGTAGCAACTTGCATCCAGTATTGGTTTCCAACCAAATGTCTCCAATGCCTACAACACTAGCCATCCCTTGATTTCCCATCCTAACTTGACCAAAGTCACCAGCAGTGTAGGATATGTAAAAATCATGTCGAGGTGTAACATAGTAAGAAGCTGCTGAATCTACAACCCAGACGGTATCTTTACATGTAAGATTAACACAACCATTATCACAAACAATGGCAACATCACCATCAAATACAATTGCAGTCATACCATTCTCTTCATTCTTGTTTTCATCTTTACCTTTTTTATTTCTTTTATACTTTCTACAATCTTTTTGAATATGCCCAGGCTTGTCACAATAATAACACTTAATTCCCTTTCTTGACTGAGATCTTCCTCTTGGTTTTCATTTGCCTTTTTCTATTGTTGGATTCTCTATCTTGCTTGCCATGAGAGAACTTACTTTGAATTCTCCCTCGACTTTTTGTAACAAGTGCACGAGACTCGAAAGTGCTTGTCCCTTTCCTTCTCTTCTCTTCATTGAGGATACAATCCTTCACTCTTTTCAAAGGGTTCTTTCCCTTCGGAGTAGAATTACTAAGTGACACCACCAAAGTCTCCCAACTATCCAGTAATGCACTTAATAGGATTAGTGCTTGTATCTCATCAGCTAACTCAAGATTCATCAATGAAAGCTGATTCAAGAACCCTTGAAATTCATTTATATACACTGAAGCATCTTCACCATTTTTATACTTCAAATTCACAAGCTTTCTAATTACAAAAACTTTGTTTTGAGCACTCTTCTTAGCAATGGTTTCTTCTAACATTTTCCACACTATATAGCAATCATGTTCTTGAGAAATATGATTAATGGACTTATAAGATACCCATTTTCTAACATAAGCAGTCACCTTTCTATTAAGCCTATTCCATTTTGCCTCATCCATCTCATCAAGCTTTATTCCTTTACACTTAAGCGGCAAAGCCAGATTATTGCAATATAAGTGATCCTCCATCATTGTTTTTCACAGAAAATAATTAGAGGAAGTGAGCTTTATCATGCCTGAATCTTTTCTTTTCATTTTAACTGCACAAAAAATTCAATTTACACAACCAGTGTTTTGATACCACTTTGTTGGGAAAACTAGGAACAAATAACCAGACACCAATTTACCCGGATCAATTCACAATTCACAAGTTTCAATTCTTTTCCCTCTTTGTGCGATCAAAATTAGGATCAAACAATCAACAAATATAAAGCAATAATCACATAAATCAATACCAAGAATTTTTCTATGAAAAACCCGATGCGGGAAAAACTATGGGACCGTAGTCTACCTAAAAACTTCCATTATTAACAAATAATGGGTTCATAACTGTTCTTTCTTAGATTCAACTAAGGGTTACAGCATATATATCATCAATAATAACTTATTCTTGGAATATAACAAGATTAAAGAAGAAGTATTTGAGAAAAACTCACAATACTGACAGCCCTATTTTGTATAAAAATGACCAGCTTCTACACTACCAATCTTAGATCCAATTGTTCATGATGAAGAGTAACGTGTCTAGAAGATATTATCAAAATCTTAACTTGATTTAGTGGTGAACGAGCTGGAAATTAAAAAAAAATAGACTACTCTGCTCTTTCTTTTTCCTTTATTTCTTCCTTTTTCTCTTCTTTCTCCTATCTTCTCTCTTTCAAATATGTTATATAACCTTCTACAATAAACATTATGTTTTTAATGTTAAGAAATAACTATGCTGTAACATTATGTTTTTAATGATAAGAAATAACTATGCTCTTTCTTGACAGTTAATATAGCAGTTTCACTATCATCATGTAATGCGGGACTATGCACAACACTTTTGCTGGGAAAAGACAAAAGGAAGGTAAGTTAAGATGTTGCCAAATGCTACTCCTGTCAAGTGAAATGATTTAACGTAATTACTCCATCTTCATGACATGCAGGTGTCATTCAAAGATTTACTGCTTCTTAAGAAATAAAAGCTCCCTGCAACTGTTCAGAGAAATTTTGAGCAGCATGTTCACCATTATCATGGTTTCTAAGACACCCACCACAGGACCAGGCAACCTTGGCTCCAAGTAGGGGGAGCGAGAACATGTTATAACCATTTTCATTTTTTTTTCTTTTTAAAATATCACTAAACCAATTTCATAATTAACAAGACCAGTTTTCAATATGCAGCATATTATTACCAGAGAACAAGCAACTTCAATTGCGTAGGGACAAAATTTGGTTCCCGAGCACAAAATTGCTATAGATGAATTCACTAACCCTTCCCAAGCATACATACATACATACATACATATATATATATATATATATATATATATATATATATATATATATAATGCTATACTAGTTCATTGCTCGCGCTTTGGTTGCGAGTTATATCTGAATATTTTGAAATGTAAAAATATAATATGAAGACCGTCAAAAACTTTTTGACATAATCACTATTAATCTAAGATTTCTTCATGATAAAAGGTAGAATTTGAGATGAGAATTGTAAAAATGATGTAATGAAGTTGACAGGAACTGAAAGTTGGAAGGCCTTGCCAGGAATTTTATGACAATTCTGAGGTTGAAGTTGGTTAGGAGGAACGAGAGGGAGACTTAAACAATGGACCGATTAGTTCAATTAAAAACTCAATTCTCTAGCCTTAATGCTTGCTATCAATAAAACCCGGGTGGTCGAATCAATGGGTCAAACATTGACCCCCTTTTTTTATAAATAATTTATAACTTGGCATTTTCACGTTCTAAAATTATGTTCTTATTAATTTATTATTATTATTATTATCATTTCTTGTTCATGCTTCATACATTACAAAATATATTTATAAGTTGAAGCAATTAGCTAATAGCTTGATCGGATCAATGTCAGTACCCGATCGAATAACACTGCCTACAGTGACATAAACTTGGAGTAAAAAGAAAACAGGTATATTATATAGTGACAAAATTGGTTTAATGACACTTTTAAACATTCAACAATGAAGCTGATAACTTGGCTATTAAGTTCCTATGAGTAAATATTTTTTATTTTCTAATCAATTTATGCTAAAATTTAAATGAATTATAGTATAATGAGTTTTTTACTTTATACTTTTCAGTATTTTTATTTATTTATTGGGATGCCATGAGAATAACTAATTACATAATAATAGTAACCATCGCTTATTACGAGTAATTATTAAATGTTTTAGAAGTTATACTTCTACCTCTCATAAAAATATAAAATCTATTATAAAAATATTTTATGAGTCTTTATACACACACACTGAATAATTGCTTTGCTTGTTGCATTACTACTGCATTAGCTTCACCAAACTCAAATCTTATTTCATTGAAAAAACCTTTTGATTACATAAGTATAAGCTAAGTTTGTTTGTGTTTTCAAACTTGGTGGGTGGTTGTGTTTAAACAAATTCAATCAATTTGTTTGTATATTTTAAAAATTAATTTTTTTTATTTTCATATTAAAAATTTATATCAAAATAATTTTTTTAAAAATAAAAAATATTATTTTAATATAACTTTTAATAAAAAATATTTTAAAACACAATCCGTACAACACTCACATCAAGCTTCGTTTCATTATCAAAACCAATAATTATTATTTCCATATGGGCAATGCACGAAATGTCTAATAATAAATACGAAATCTACTCCTTTGTCTCCTTACTTAATGTGAAGATTTGATGTCCTCCTACTAACTAACTTCATAGCTCTAAAAGACATTGTGATAGTGTTTTCTTAATTTTTTAATTTTTAATTTTTTTATTTAATAATTAATATTTTAATAAATAAAAAATATTTAAAAAAAAATTATTAACACATACATTACACGCAATTACATATCGGCTACTTCGTCATCTTCAGACTATACTTGAGATTGATTTTGGTGGTAAAAAAACAAGATTCTAGAGTGATGTGTTGGAAAAAAGGGCACGTCGATGGTTCCTATTTTTTAAGCCACAGCAATAATTCTAGACTTGGTCCATCCATCTGAATTTTGGCCAGTGAGTTTCATTTATAACTGCAATAATTGAGTTGTTGGCTAATAAATAAAATGAATTGAACTCTGGAAGTTAAATCGCCACAACCATGGATCGATAGCCGCTGTGCATCAACATTATTACTCAGAGCTACAAACCACCCATTATCCAATGTACAACACTAAATGTGCACGGACATTTACAGAGAAATTGTAGATGGAGACTTTTTTGGCTCAGGAGGAAAGACCAATGACCTTATGACCTTATGCTTGCTTGTTTTCAATAATTTATTTTTTTATAAATTATCTTTTTATGCTTGATAAATTTAAGAAATTGTAGATGGAGACTTTTTGGCTCAAGAGGAAAGACCAATGACTTTATGTTTGTTTGTTTGTTTTCAATAATTTATTTTTTTATAATTTATCTTTTTTATCTTTTCATGTTTGACAAATTTAAAAAAAATTGCTCAAAAAATAAATTTTAATTAAAGAAAAAAATAATGCTTTATGACAGGAAAATATTTTCCATTTCATAATTTTTCTTTTCTTATGAAAAAGAAAATATTTTTTTTTATAAAAAAACATAACATCATATATCCGAAATACAAATCCTTAACTCTCTCTCTCTCTAATCTTTTTACAAAATAATTGAAGCATCTCTATCTGTTCTTCTTTCAGGTGACTTTTTTTTTTCTTCAAATGTCCATTTATTATTTGTCTTATGTTTTCATCCTTTTGTTTTAATTTATAGTTATAATAATGACATAAATCTTGTGATATAATTTGTTGGATTTTTTTTTTTGTGGTTTATCTTGTTTAGTTTGTTGTAACCTATGTTTTATATATTTTTAAAAAACCAAATAAAACATCAAAACCATTCAAACACAGTAAACCCAAATCCATGCTCTGTATTTTTTTCCAGAAACCAAACAAAACATCAAAACCATTCAAACACAAACATAGCAAACCCACAAAACATCAAAATCATTCAAACACAAACACAACAAACCCATTTTGTCTGGTTTCTGTGAAAAAAACATAGCAAACCCAAGTTGTGTTTTTTTTCATAGAAACAGGGTTTGCTATGTTTTTTCCATAGAAACTAAACAAAACATTTTATTTGGTTTTTGTGAAAAAAACACAACAAACCCATGTTCTATTTCTCATTCTAATTGATCTCTTCATTGTTTTTGATGATTTTTTCCAAACCATTTTCAATTTCACAGTTGATCTCCTCACTCCCCTTACATGTTGTTCCGATAAACTTCCTTTCTAGTATGTCCCCAGTTGCCTTACATAAAAACAGAGCACTGCCCAAAGAAATCCCTTTCATTGAGGAGTGAACGAGTGACAACAGGAAAGGGATGGTTAGTTTAATTGGAAAAATCCGCTTTCAATTCCACTCCATCTCTTTATCTTCCTCTCCTTTTCTTCAATTGCTTCTTTTCTAGTAGAACCTGACCTACCCAATGGAAAACACCTTTATTTTCAAAAGATAATCCCAAATCTGCTACCTTTGGCTCTCCTTCTCTTTCTCTTATGCTTTCCTATAAATGCTTTCCTTCTTTTATGCTACCTTTAGCAAGAAAATCTATTGATGAAAAAAGTTTGGGTCTCTGTTGATGAGTTGATGACATGTGTTTTTGTGCATTTTCTATGTGTTTTCCATTATCAGCAACTGAAATGGTGATTATATACATGATGTGTGCTGATGATATGAGTTGATGGTACAGTAATGTTATGTAATGAAAAAATAAAATGGTTTGGTAGAAAAATCTTAAGACCGTGAAACATGAGTTATATATAGAATTCAAAAAATTATATACTTTAAGGTATTATTTGTTTAGGGAATCAACTGCTTTGAGCAAAATTTATTGTATTGATTATATAAGTATTTTATATGTTTTTTTAATGTTTATTTCTCTAAATTTTTAAGTTTTATTTTTGAAAACTTCACTTTCTTATTATGGATAGTAAAATTATTCATATAGTATGTATGAGAACAGGTGTAACTATGATAGCTACAAAGGTAGCCATTATTGAATAAGAAAGAAATAGAAATTATATATTAAGAGAACCACGTATAAATGCAATTATTCAATGAGAATTCTATATAGATAACATTTTGAATTGAGGTGATAAACATTGTGTTGAACAAATTCATATGAAACTAGTTGTCTTATATAATTTGTGTGATGTTCTTCTCACAAGTCCTGACCTATTATGATCAACTTAAAATGTGTCTATTAGGGAGCAAGTTATTATATTTTTACAAATTATAGGCCAAAACCAAAGATTTTATTTTGTTAGCGGTATATACTGTAAATCTATTGAAATTATCCAAAATTACTTTAGAATTGTTGAAAAGCAGTTTTTTAGTTATACAAACACCTTATTAAAGATCAAGGGGATACAATTCCCATAGAGATAATGAATAATCAAAGATTCTATCTTTAATTTAAGGTATGAGAACAGTACCATTATTTTTATACATTAATTAATTACATTTAAAAGAAAATGTTATAAATTATTTTTTCATGTTTATATAGGATTGTGTGGGAGCAATTAATGGTACCCACGTTTCTGTTGAGATTCAAGAAAAGTTTTAAAGTAAAAAAGAAGGAACAACACAAAATATTTTAGCAGTTATAACGTTTGATTTGAAGTTTATATATATTTTAGCTGGCTGGAAATGAAGTGCACATGATTCACGGGTTTTAGGTGATGCATTATTAAGACCTAGTGGTCTAAGAATTCTAAAAAGTATATAATAAAATATCTATTATATGAAATAAACATATAAATTGTTTAATTAGATAAAGATAGTAATATGTTTTTTTTTCTCTAATTTGTAGGAAAATATTATCTTAGTGATGCTAGTTATGGTATTCGAAAAGGAATCATTTTTCCTTTTCATAGAGTTCAATATCACTTGAATGAGTTTACAGAACATTCACTAGAAAATGAAAATGAGTTATTTAATCCTAGACACTTTTTGTGGAGAACTGCTATTGAGCAAGGGTTTGATATTTTGAAAAGGCGTTTTAGATCAATCGATGAAAAATCTTTTTGGTCTTATAAAACACAAAATAGATGTTGTGTTTGCATGTTATATTATTCATAATCACATAATGGAAGTTGATCCTTATGACTTTTTTATGGAAGAAATATGTTCGGAAAGTGAACCAATTAGACGAACAATTAACTTAAGTTAACGGAAAAAGAGGGAAGAGAATAAGGAGTGGATAACAAAAAGAGAAATTATTGCATCAACCATGTAAAATGATTATAACACTCAAAGAAACTAATAATTGAGTGTTAATTATATGTGTTTGTTTTTATTATGTCTTGATTGAGTTTATATTATCTTTGTTATGTATTTGGATTTTCTGTTGACTTTATTATAATTTCTTATGTATTTTATGTATTCTCTTTTAAATATTAATTGTAGTTTTTATATTAAATTTAAATATTGTATGATTATATTTTGTATAAATTTATAGTTTTTTTTTGTAGAAATGATTACCACACAGAATGAAAAATGCAAGGGCAAGCACTTCACATGGTCTAAGCCTATGTCTTACATATTATTTGAGAGATTAGTTGAGGAGGCACTTAAAGGAAACAAATCTTCTTCCACCTTTAGAGCATAATCTTTTATTAAGGTAGCTATAGAAATTAGTTAAAAGTTCAACGTGCAATGTGAGCCTAAACATGTGGATAATCATATCAAAACTTTGAAAAAAAAAAGGAATAATAACCAAACTTAAAAATAAAAGTGGCTTTGGTTAAGATGATTACAGTTTCAAAAGATGTATATGATGAAGAAGTGAATGTATGATAAATATTATACTCTTTGTTATTTTTATATTTACTTTTGTTTCCAAAATGTTATACAAGAAACTAAAAAATTACATATTCTAAACTTTATGAATAGGCACATCCCAATCATGATAAATATCTTAACAAAAAACTTGATATGCACGAGGCAATGACAATTGTTCTTCGAAAAGACATGGCAAACAAAAATTATTCTAAATCATATGCTGATATCAACTTGGAAAAAAACACTGAAGAACAATCAATTTTAGTTAAAAATGAAGGGGATGAAGAAACTTTGAAAGGAAAAGAGACATCTTTCTCTAGTGCACAAAAGAGGCAACATAGAAAGAGAAATCGCATGTTTGAAGATAATGGTGTTGAAAAGTTATCTAATAAGATTGGTAATGTAGCATTTACAATTCAAAGCCTTAGCAAAAATCAATTTGATGTTAATGAGTTATATATAAAAGTGATGAAAATTGAAGATTTTGATGAGATTACTCTTAGGGATGCATTTGATCACTTGGTTCAACATGAAATGTTGACAAAAGCATTTATGATAAAAAATGCTAATTTAAGAAAAATTTAGGTTTAAAATTTTGTGAATCAATACTGCTATAGGCCTGATAGCTAATATGATTTCACTATTATAAGAAAGTTTATGTTTGTTATTTGACGAGTATGTTTACTTGTTTAATTCGATCTAGCATGCTTATGTTTGTTAATTTAATCTAATAGGTATGTGAATTACATTAAAATTTAATATTCATGTATGACTCTGTTTGATATAAATATTCATATTTATTTATTTATTATTTATTATTTGATATATATTAAAGAGATATTAAATGGATAATTGCCTATAACAATAATAAAAAAAATCTTTATCTAAAAAACCAATTAAAATATTTTTGTATTTATTTATTTTTTAAAAAAATCTTCATACTAAAAAAACTCAAATATCTAACTCTTACTTAATATCATAAACTAATTTGGCTTTCTTTGTATGGAAAAAACATATTTCAAGCTTTTAAAATTAAAAAAATATTAATAGGTTTTATTTATGAAAAAATTTCACAAGATTACATCTTTATAATATTATGATGTGTATAGTTATCTTTTATAAAATAAGTTATACATGAATAAGGATATAATAAAAAAAATTATCATTACACTTTTTAGATTTTATTCTTTTATTATAAGTGATTAAATATTTATATTAAATATTTTTTATATATTAAATATAATTTAAAAAATAATTCATTAATAAATTATTTTCTAGTTTATTTTCCATAACATAACCAAACACTGGAAAATATTTTTTAATTTATTTTTTATAACATTACTAAATATCAAAAAATAATTTATTTTTTAAAAAATTATTTTTTAAAAAATTGTTTTAATAAAAAAATTCTTTTTTAACAAACAAACAAGATTCATGTTGAATATTAAAATGGATGTCCAATATTCAAGATCGTCGAAACTCTAAACGATGAGAAAACATAGAGGTTGTTTGACAAATAAAACATTCTTCTCTGGCATATAATTAATTAACACAACCTTAACTAATCTTACGTGAAGTAAAATTAACAATAAGTCTATAATTAAAAGCATTCTTAGTGGCTACAGCGTACGTCTGTAGGCTGAAGTTTCATAGCTTAAGTAATAAAGCTCCAGATATGACTACAAAATAACAGAGTAAAGCTTTGGAACAACATTCATCTTGTAAATTTAGGACCGTTATGATGCAGTAGTGTTCACCGATCTGGGCATCAGAGTCACCAACAGTCCATTCTTCATGTAGAGTGTGGTGGTCATTTTTGGAATAGCATCATGGCCTTCAACTACCTTAACTGAATATCTCATCAGGATTGAAGCTGCCACCAATTTCATCTGCAAGTATGCAAACTTCTTCCCCAGGCACAGCCTTGGACCGGCGTTGAACACTGCATATTTGAACTGGTTCTCACTACCAAACTTTCCATCCTTAATCCACCTCTCTGGCTTAAACTCCAAGCAGTTTTCTCCCCATATAGAATCCATCCTGCCCATTGCGAATATGCAGTAGAAAACTCGAGCGCCCTTCTTCACTATGGAACCATCAGGGAGAACATCATCTTGTACAACTTCTTTCGCTTCAACAGGCACAGATGGATACAACCTCAGGGATTCGGATAATGCTGCTTGAAGATACACCATCTTGTTCAATTCTTCCATTGTGAAAATGACCTCGTTTTTTGTCTGTGTCTCACGAAGGGACAAAATGTCATTGATCTCGCGTACTATTCTGTTTTCTACTTGTGGATTGCTGTGTACCAACCAGAAAAACCATGCCAATGCCACAGATGTGGTGTCTCGCCCTGCTAGGATAAAATTAACACACAAATCTCTGAAATACTTATCTGGGAATTGCAGCTCCTTGCCTAGTCCATTATATTCAATCTCAATAAGCCTGGACAAGAGATCAGATTGGTGGCATAAGCTACCATGCTTCCTGATCTCATCTCTTCTACCCTTCACTGTCTTCTCAGCAAATTCATGCACAATTCCAACTGCCTCCTTCAGCGTCTTCTCGTATCCTATTCCAAAGAACTTCATGGTCTTCCAAATGAAAGGCGGAATCAGGAATCTGAACAAAATCAATTCTGTTGCTTTTTCAAAAGCTTTTGCGAAGGGAACGTCAGGGATATCTAGGGCTAAGCACCCAGGATCAACCCCAAAGGCTGCACTACAAATGTTATCAAATGTAAACCGGAGAAGCACTTCTTGGAGATCAAAACTATCTCCTGACCTTACCAGATCATCTGTCAGCTTCAACAGCTTCTGGTGCACCAGATCTTTCATGGTTCGGAGCGAGTGCTCAATGAACCGGCTTGAATGCATCTCTGCTTTCACTGCTTGCCTTTGTTCCCTCCATAATTCATCGTCAGCATTGAAAATACCATCCCCTAGCAAATCCTGAAACCTCTCTCTGAAGTACTTCCCTTTTGGGAAGTTCTTGAAGTTCGTTTTAAGCATATACTCGATATTGGAAGGATCGGCGGTCACGATTCCATATGCGCCTCCCATCCACATTCCTCTATGGTGGAAGGTCCCCCCTGCTTTGCTTAAAGCTCTCGTGACGAAATTGTTCATGTCGTTGACGTGAAGGAACATGGTCGGTATGATCCCCAATACAGGCCATAGCATAGGGCCTTTGTTAGTGAGCCTATCGTTTATGCATTGGAAAACAAAGAGTCCCAACAACGCAATAGATACATCCCAAAATGATAAGTGAGCGTAAATCCATTGCGTTGCAGAGGACAATATATTTTCTGCCATAGTAGGCTCTCTTCTCATGTCAGAAATGGCAGTTTTTGAATGATTTAAAGCATTCAACCCTGCGTATTCTTTTCTTTTTTTTTTTAAACCCTGCGTATTAAAAAAAAAACCCTGCGTATTCTTAATTTTAGAGGTTGAAGTAGGGCCATTACATTTTTATGTTACTAACTGCTTAAAGGTACCTTAGCTGCAGTTAAAGAGTTAAAAGATTCATTTTTTTTTCTCTCAAGGTGCTCACCCTTAACTTTTGATTAAAATGCCATTATTCCATACGCAAAAAATTTCAATGTAATATTTTCCCCTTCTTTCTAAATTATATTTTCCCCTACTTTGCAATATTCATTTTATTATTAAAGAAATAAAAAACATGCAAATCAGATTGATGAATCATACTCTAAGATACAAAACTAAAAATATACATGTACAAATGACTTACTAATCTAATGATATAGATTAAACACCACTTTATAAATACAAAATTAAAAAAGAAGTCCACCAAAGAACATAAAACTTGATAGGTTGGCAAAAAGCTAAGTAAAAAACTTTCAATGTAAGTTTTAAATTTTATCAAAAGATCTTATTAATATATGGTACGAATCATCATTATATTATATACTTGAAATAACTCTTCAACTTTAGAAAACAGTAAAATAATATAATTTAAATTCAATTAAATGACTTTAACAGACAAATATTAAATAGAACTTGTTTTTTAATTCTTAGAACACAAACAGATACTTTCATTTGTTCTGATAAACACTCTCTTACATCAATTACGCTGTAAATACAGGACAAGAGCATGTATTTGTCTGGACAGTCTAGTCCAATCCAGACTATTTTCATTTGTTCTGATATGTCCAGTATACCAAGCGCACCTGCGCATCGTCTCTTGCTTTCATGCCCCGGTTTATGTATTTTCTGGTAATAGATTGTAGAGATATAGAAAATCACAGTACTGGAAATAGATTGAAGTAATAATGTTTCCATTTTTATTGGAAATATAGTTTACCATTTATTTTTTTGGCTGATTATATAACGCTAGTACTATTTTATGTGTACTAGCATGGTCACATGTAGAAACTAAGTAATGCTAAATTGACCACATATTCTCTCAAAACATTAAATGAATGAATTTTATAAATAGGATAGATAAAGTTGTTGGATAAGTGATTTTGGAATAATATTTTCATGAGATTAGCATTATTTAAATACTAATTTCAGATCCATGTTCGAGATTTTTATATATTATAATGTAAATTTTTTATCTTACCATAAAAAAGTAATTTTGAAATTAATTGAACGTCGTACGATTTACATAATTGAAAATACTCCTTTCACAGGAACTCCTTAACTCTTATTAAAGGAGGATATGATCAGTTTAAGGGAATGTTTATGAGTGTGGTATGTATTATTTCTTTTTTAAAAATTTTAATAATATATTTTATTAAAAATTTATTTTTATATCAAACATATCAAAATAATAAAATAATTCTAAAAAAAGTTCAGATTTTGATGAAAAGTATGTTTAAACTCAATGCTATACGCCCCTAGTAGACTTGGCAATCGAAACGGTTTGGAATTATGTCATTGATGTATACTTATATCTACCTAAGAATTGTATAGAGTTATTATTGGTTAATCTATGGGTTTATGAGTTAATTTTAAGGAGACATATTTGACCATGGAAGATTATATATAAATGCATCCACTCCTTGAAAACTATTGATAAATTATTATACATTTAACACAATTTTAACATCATGATTTTTTCTTTTATAATTGGGTTACTAAATTAATATATCATTCTAAAGGTTATTTCTTGAAGAGAAGAACAATATTTATTCCGGTCTGCAATTTTGATCACCTTTGGGCAATCAAAATCAATATATATATATATATATATATATATATATATTTGGATCACCGAATTATTAAATTTAATTTTTTAAAATAAAAAAGTTAATGAATTGCAACTGAGTTTTTATCACAGGATTAATTGGGTCACACTAGACTTTTTCTTCTCTTATTTTTTCAACCCGGCTCATTTTTAGCCCCGGATCGGCCAAGTCCTAGGTCGACCCATTAGATCAGGCCAATTTCAAAACTATGGTTTGAAATCAATACCAGGTTGATATATGATATTTTTATTTTTATATTTTAAAAATATTTTTTAAAAAATTTAAAAAATTATTATTTTTTAGTATTTTCAGATTGTTTTAATATGCTGGTATAAAAAGTGATTTTAAAAAATAAAATAAAAATTATTTTAATATATTTTCAAACAAAAATCACTTTAAAAAGCAATCGCTACAACCTACAACACTCCTAAACATCTCTTTAAAAGTGTTTGAAAATATGAAAATAATTATTTTCTTAAGTATTTTTTTATTTAAAAATATATTAAAATAATTATTTTTGATATTAAAATATTAAATAATTAAAAACATAAAAAAATTAATTTCTTTTTAAATACTTAAAAAAAAAGCTGTACTTACTCTCACCTGAGATCATTTTAGAGGAGAGCCTTAAGAGAACCAAGCTGTTAAATTAATTTAATACTGAAATATATTTTTCATTAGAATGAAGCAAAATTTATGATAACAAAAGGAAGAAATTTTGCAAAATTTGAAGTAATTTAACTATAATTATTAAATTCAATCTAATTTAATATGTTATATTAGTGATTTATTAATTTAAAACTAGACCTAGATGGAGTATTTTTTTTTTCCAAAATAGAAAAATAATGATTTAATCAAACACAAGAAGTCATCTCGTAACCCAACTATGTTAACTTTAAGAAATATTTTAAATTTTCTATACAAAACAATGCTGGTTTTGAGATAAATTTAGTTCGGTCAGCCGTCAATTCCGACAATTATGACCTGAAATATGGGAACTTCCGGCTATAGATAAATACTGAAACTTTTAAATGCGAAGATATAACTAAAATCTCAACTTGAATCGTATTAAATTCAAAAGAGGGTAAATTTTAATATATCTTTAATAATAATTTATATTCTTTCCATTTCATTCAAAAGTATTTTATGATATAATTAAAATTAAAAAATACTTTACTTTAAGCTTATCAAAATCTTTATGACTTAACATTTACTTCTGATTTGATTAAATCTCATCCTTTAAGATTTTAATTTTTACAATTAAATTTAAATTAAATTTTCAAACTTAATTTTTTACTAATTAAATTCTTAATAAAATTTATTTGACCTATTAAAAGTCTAATTAAGTTCTTACACTTAATTAATTCTTTTAATTTTAACTTGAGTTAATCTATAAATATAATTAAACCTTTAATTAGATTTATGGTTAAATCAAATCAGCTTACTAAATATCTAATTAAGTCATCGAACTTAATTTTTATATAAATTCATCCAATATTTACTTAAATTAACATTGAATTTACATTATTTTCACATTTAAGTCCTTCAAGGTTGCAATTGAGTTTTCAATATTGTCGAAGATCCAGTTTGGTCTCTCCATCCCTTATTATGCATGTAAATCACTCTTTAGTTTATTTTTGTCAATCAAATCACTTGTTTTCCTGTATTTTTTTTGTTTTTAAACCTATTTTCTATTTTTTTTCATTTATTTTGTAAAAAAAAAGAGATAATTTTAGAGTAACCGAACATTGGATTGTGACATTATATTTACATTCATCTCTTGGCTTATCTTCGCCAAGGATTATATATTACCAGTTAAGCATCCATAATACTTCCAATTCTTAATTATTATACCATATCGACTTATTAGCCTTATATACTTTGCGGGCGTCATTTGTAATTACCTGAAATTCATAACCTTTATTTACTTTTCATTACATCAAATCATGCGTCTTTATATATTTATGTGAAATGATAATTTATATAATGCATATTCATCACCACATAAAGTCAACATATATTGTTTTCTCATTCTAATCATTTATCACAAGAAGTGAAACTTTTCTCTTGCTTTTTTAAAATTCTTTTTAAATTCTCTATTTGATATACAAATCCTTAACCCTCCCATGCATGACCATCAAAACAATGTTAACATCATTAGTGTCATAACTAATTAATTCCCTACTAGTATCAGCTATATGGACATCATTAATGGAAAACTAATCAATTTATTGCTGATATCATTTATACTAATATCATTAATCCCACATAAGTGGATGACTGATCAACTCGATGCATATATCAAAAATACTAATATCATTAGATTCATATACGTGGACAACTAATCAACTCAATATTGATATCATTAGTCCCATACATGCAGATGACTAATCAAATTAATGCTAATAATCAGTAATGACTAGTGTTATTAGTCCCAATCTCGTGATAGACTAATCAATTGTGTCGATCATTAGTAACTACTAATGCCATTAGTCTCCACCTCATGATAGACTAATCAATTGTGTTAGTCATCATTAACCATTGATGCAATTAATCTCCACCTCGTGGCAAAGTAATTGATTTTGTCAATTCATCCCCAACATTACTTTTTTTTTCTATTTCTTGTTTTTTTTCTGGGTTTTTCAATAAAAACAAACCATTACATTCCCAACCATTTATTTTGAATACTAACAAACCTTTCAATTTCAAAATCCTTTTCAATTACCAAGTGCAACAGTGCACTTTAACTTTTTATTTCATTTCTCTTTCAGAACATATATCAATTTCATAACAATATGACAATAAGTAAGCAATAATTCGATAAAAAAAAAAAAGGCTTTAAAAAAAAAAGGGTGTTGAACTCCTACTTTTTACTCACAAGCATCTTGCTCCTCTTGTATGGAATCTCACTTCAGAAGTCTTCCCAATCATAACATGATTTACAAATCATTATTATCATGTTAATTTAACCTAGGAATTATATGTCGGTTCCACATTTTACATATATTTTATAATTTCTAAATATAGATATTTCATATCTCATTCATGTACACAATAAATTTATGTTAGAAAATATATTTTCCATGCTTAGCCTATTATTCCAAATAAATTTAGCAGGACTTATAGCTTATTTCCACCCATCTATAACAAATTTAACATTTAAATTTCATGATTCTAAGCAATGTCGTTACTATAATAACATCTTTACTCATTACTATAATATCTTTTGATTATGTTGTTTTTCATGTGTTACATCATTACATAATACATTGACATTCAGTCATCACCATAATTTCACATAATACAACAACATATTTATTTTATTTTCTTCAATATGTGTTTTTGATAAAGAAAAAAAGCAATCACCCCTTTTCGTTTCTTTCCTCTCCTAACACTTTTCTAAAGCCATTACATTTATTTATTTAACTCAAAATATAAAATTATAGTAGGAGATTTCGATCCGCTAATTATTAGTTAAATCTAATAATCAGATTAAAAGTTATATGTAATAGTGTAAAACCAATAATCAGATTAAAGGATAGAATCTTTGATTATTCCACTAAATTCTAAGAATTATTTTTTTCATTTAAATACATATTTATTTTGAAATTTTTTTTATTCTGTTATCCACTAGGACTCATTACCAATTTTGCCAACATTAAGAATTTTAATCCATAATCCATAAATCTCTTTTTAACTTTCTCAATATCTTTAAATTTATTTATAAGTTTTGTAAATTTATGAAAAGAAAGACTTCATTAGTTTTTTTTAAATAAATTGTGAATTTAGAGTATATATCTGCAATCTTTTTTACTTATTAAAATTGTCATATTTTCTAAGTTATACTTATTAAAATTATCATATTTTCTAAGTTGTTGTTGTCTTTAATTTCCTTCTATATCATATTTATTTTTATTTCAATCAAACTTCATCAGTTTTAAATTTGTTGTAAAACCAATCCCACCAATGAAAACCTCGTAATGCATACATGAGAAGCACAAGTTGCTTTTCATTATAGAATAAATTGTTGTTAATATATTGTCTCAATCTCATTAAAAAAAACTTGAAAGTTAATCAAAGTAAGTTTTCATTGTGTGGTATCATTTACATTATTTAATAAATTTTGTTTCGTTGCTTATATTTCGCAATAAATTTAATTAGTATATTGTCTCAGTCTCATTCAAAACTCTAAAGTTGATCCCGTACCTGTTTACTTTATTTAATAAATCTTAATGCATATGTTTGGTTTAATAGGCTTTCGATAACACACTTGATGAGTATTGATATCACAATAAACTTGAACTTATAGTGGCTTATTGAAACAAAATAAAGATTTTCAAATAAAATTGAGACAATACATTAAACTCAAATTTTTTAATTAAAATACATCTTAAAAATAATATAAAATTCAATTACGCAATGAATTTTCAAAAGCTTTTCTCCTGGAATTAATTCTCTCTGTGCAAAACAAATTTAAACCGATGAATTTATAGTTTAATTGTAATCTTGCGAGCAAGATGACTCAAGGTTTGAGTTTAACTTTTCTAATCTATCACTAATCTGAAAAGGAAATTGGGTGGGGGGGGATTTAAAGTCTTGGTTGAAAATTAGAAATGAAGGATATATTAATTTTGGATTCCTTCTATCCCTTCTCGGGCCTCAAACTCCTCAATCCCTTCTCTCTTATCCAATCTCTCATGACAAACATACAATGAGTTACCTGTTGATTTAAGTTGTTGAGGTTGATAAATAATGCAGCATTCCTACATCATATGACAGGAAAGAACTTAAATTTTTGCCTTGAAAGAGATTCTAATAATAGAACTGCAGTTGATGTAAAACAAGAAATATAATTAAGAAAGTAGTTGAGGTATTGAGAGAGTCGAACAGTACTTAGCAATGAGCACAGATTGCAGTCACCATTCTATCTCTCTGTGTGTGTGTTGTTAATGAAGTAAATATCCAATGCAAGTGAGGTTCTAGCCTAGCGGTGGGAGGGGCTTGTCCCCTTCCTTCACACCTGGGTTCGAACCTCACCATGCACGTCTGTCACCCCCGCGGTGCCTTACCTGCTCACTGGGCTTGCAGGATGTTCAGTGGGCCGTGGGGATTAGTCGTGGTGCGCGTAAGCTGGCCCGGACACCCCACGTAAATCAAAAAAAAATATACAATTTGGATAGCATGCACGTTGATCTATAAAAGCTGACGCCCTTCATTTATAGTCCTCATTAACCCCATTTATGGTGAAATGAAGTAAATATGGCCAAGGTCATTATTAAATTTAACTGCACACGCTGTCGCTTTTCAGAGTCGTGATTGAGACAGAAACTTGGAATAAATTTTTATTAATTATTATAGACGTCTATCAATTATTATAGATGTTGAAAAAGATCACTAGCTACCTGAACCTATAGCCCAATTAGTCCTCGGACGATTTAATTTAGTCAGCTTCTGCCATTTCTAAGGAGATATGTCCAGCAATGCACTAAATTATGTTGAAGGCTCAACATCATATTTAACTGGTGAAACTTGAAATTTATAAGAAATCTCTGTCATATCCCATTTTGTCTATATATTATAGAAAATGAAATGAATTTTGGCTTTAGAAAATCAACATTTGAATGGAGATTTTTAATTTAAATTAAGAAAAAACTAAAACTGCTTAGCCTTTCTTTTTTTTTTTGTTGTTTTTTTATTTTTTAAGCTGTTTTTTAAGCAATTTTTCTTTATTTTCTTTATTTTCTTTATTTTTTGATACCTTTAGCTTTTTTTTTTCTTTCATTGTTTTTTTTCTTTTGATATTTTTTTTGTTTAATTTAATTTAAGCTATTTTTTAATTTTTTTAATTTTTTATGCCTTTAGATTTTCTTTCTTTCTTTGTTTTTTTCTTTTAATAAATTTTCTTTTGTTTAATTTAATTTATTAATGTTAATATTTTTTTAATTTAGTTATTAGATTTTTATGACATTGATCCTGAGTTTAATAGGTTAACTTGGTTTCATGAGTTAACTTAGATTTTTTTTTTAATTAATTTTATTTATTTATTTTAGTTTGTTAATGTTAAATTTCTTTCTATTTAGTTATCAAACTTTCATAACACATATCTTAGGTTTCACGGGGTTAACTTGGTTTCACGGGTTAACCCAGTTAATTCTGGATTAACCTGTTCATTTTTTTTGTTTTTTGATTTTGTTAATGTTAAATATTTTTTGATTTAGTTATCATACTTTCATGACAAGGATCCTACGTTTAATAGGTTAATCTGGTTTGATCAATTAACCCAGATTTTTTTTTGTTTTTTTAATTATTTTTTTTAATTTACTTTAGTTTGTTAATGTTAAATTTTTTTTCTATTTAGTTATCAGACTTTCATGATATATATCCTTGGTCTGATGGGTTAACCTGGTTTTATGAGTTAATCCAGTTAATTCTGGGTTAACCCATCCATTTTTTTTGTTAATGTTAAATTTTTTTATTTAGTTATCAGACTTTTATGACATAGATCCCGGGTTTAACGGGTTAACCTGCTTCGACAAGGTAACCCAAAGTTTTTTTCTTTTTATTAATTTTTTTTGTTTAATTTGGTTTGTTAATGTTAAATTTCTTTCTATTTAATTATCAGATTTTCATGACGCATATCCCGAATTTGACTGGTTAACCTGGTTTTGCGGGTTAACTGAGTTAATTCTTAGTTAACTAGATTTTGATGGGTTAACCTGATTTGAAGAGTTAATCCAGTTAATTCATATTTTTTTTTCTTTTTCTTCATTAATTTTTTTTCTTCATGTTAGTTTTTTTCTTTGTTTTTTCTTTTTAATTAATCTATTTAATTATCATACTTTTATGATACGATTTTACAGCCAGACCCACATCCAAGACTCTTGGATCTGGTGTTGCAGTCAAACTCACTTAAACTTGAGTCATGTCAGTTTAATATTATTATTAATATTATAAATATTACTCTTAGGTCAAGAGTTGCAGTTAGACCTAAAGTTTTTGGGTATATCTTTGTAGAAAGACCTAACACTCTTAGATCTTAGCCTTTTTTATATTTTTTCTGCAAGAAAAAAGTTAACCCATGGTATGCCTTTGTTTTTTTTCCCTTTCCCCCCCCCTTTTTAAGGCTTTTATTGTGGACTTCACAGTGCAGTCCACAATGAAAAAGATGATGCCTTTAGTTTTTTTCTAGCTTTTTTCTTTTTTCTTTGTTTTTTAATTTACTTTCTTAATATTAAATTTTTTCTATTTAATTATCAGACTTTTATGACACAAATCCCGGGTTTGAGGGGTTAGCCCAGTTAATTCTGGGGTAACCTGTCAATTTCTTTTTCTATTTAGTTATCAAACTTTCACGACACAAATCTAATATTTAACGGGTTAACCTGGTTTGAAGAGTTAATTCAGTTAATTCAGATTTTTTTCTTTTTCTTCATTAGTTATTTTCTTCATGTTGGTTTTTTTATATGTTTTTTTTTACTTAATCTATTTAATTATCATACTTTTATGATACAACCTTACAGCCAGACTCATATCCAAGGTTATTAGGTTTGGTATTGCAACCAAACTTATTTAAACTTGGGTTATGAAAGTATAATATTACAAATATTATTCTTGGATTAGATGTTGCAACCAAACCCAAGATTATTCGATATAGTTTTGCAGAAAGACCTAACACTTTTAAACTTTAATTTTTTTAATATTTTTTATATAAAAAAATTGACTTGTAACATCGCGTAGGTTATCTAATTAGTGCATGACTAAAACAAAATAAGACCATCTTGCCCGATGGATAAACAAATTAAAGAAAAACATTAGTGAAAGGTTTAAGCCAATTTCATCACGTCCTTACCTTCGGAAGTTTAATTAATTGTCCTAATTGAGATGTTCGAGCGAAATCCTTCCAAGCTTCAAGGGCATTCTGGCTAGGTATAACACATCATCCTTAATTTTCTTATATTTCAACTCTTAAAGTTCATTTTCTTTTACATTTTGGTCCTTGTTGTAGAGAGATCATAAACTGGAGAAGAGAAGAGAGAAAAATGTTGCCAATATCTTTTCCAATAATAATTCAAAAAAAAGGATCATTGAGTTTCCCCTAATGATATTAATGTCATAACTTGCTCATCTGTCATTGATAAATGAAAATATAAGGCAAAAGGAAACTTGGTTTCAAAACTTTGATTTAGTATTAAGGTGTTTAGGGTCGATAAATGAAGAATATCCCATGTAAAAGGGCATCATTGTGATGCCCCCAAATTATTGTCATAAAATGCTCATTTGTCGTTGATAAATGAAGATGTACACAAGACAATAATAATAAATATTGGTTTCAAAACTTTGATCTAGTATTTAGGTGTTTAGGGTAAATTTTAAGGGAATATAAAGTTAGAAATTAATGGGTTTAAGAAAGTAGTGGGACAGTGTTAAAAGTCGTTAAAGTGGTGATAGACAAGACAGGCAACGTGCAACATGCATATGGTAAAAAAAATTAAAAATAGTTGAATATTTTTTTTAATAAAAATTTCAAATATTTTGACATGTTTTAAAGAAAATATTGCATGAATTTTATAATAAATTTGTAATATTTTAAAGGATTTTAGCCTATATTTAAAAAATATTTTTGGCATAGAAATATTATTCACTTTTAATATAAAGATGAAAAACTTAAAAATAATTAATATTCAAAATATTATTAGTGATAATAAATATTATTTACTTCTAATATAAAAATAAAAAACCTAAAAAGAGTTAATATTTAAAACATTATTATGTATAATAATTTTATCACTCGGTTAGTATTCAAAATATTATTGTGAATAATACAACTTATTTACCTTTAATATAAAGATGAATTTTATCTAAAATATTATTTAGAGACAATAGAAACAATTCTAGTTTTACCTCAAAAGAATTCTCAATAATAATTGAGGATATTTTATCTTTTCAGACTGAGTTTTTGAACTCAAAAAATCAAAATTTATTTATTGGAGTAAATCCATCATAGTAGGATGATATAATTAAATAGATATTGAACCATAACAAATAATAAAAAATAATGTATTTTGTCTTAAATAAGACATGATAGAAGTGCAGATATTTTTCATTTATATAACCAGTTCTTTGTCTAGAATCCATAAAAAAACTAATTAGAATTTTTAGTAATTGTAATATGATATAGTGACTTTCCAACCAATCAAAAGACCTTCCAAACCCTTGTCCCGGGAAGGTCACCATGATGCCATGTTCTTGCGATCGAAAGCACAACATATGATGTAAGAATTTAATTAAGGATCCATTAATTTTTAGCATGAAAACATTAACATTATAGTTTTTACATATTTTTTAATTTCATTTTATTTAAATCTCACATATTGATTTAAAATTTTGGGTTAAAGAAAGTTACTTAGATACTGAATTTGATATAAATGTGATATTTATAGAAAGTCCCTGTGACTTGTTTCAACATTCATTTTCCTTCAAGTCTATAAAATAGAAGGTATCTCCCTTTTCCTTTCCCTCTTTAGTGATTTTGGGTCCCCATGTCACTATTTGGAACTTCATAAAGTAGGGGCTATATTTTGAAGTTGGAGAAGATTTAAAATAAAATAAAATCATCTGGAGTGATGTGATGGTCATTTTCAAAATCTTCGGAACAATCAATGATGATTGGGTCTGTGTGTAATGCCTCGAGCATTTTAGTCAATTACTAAAAAGAAGACGATTTAAATGCTATGCGGGAACACTCATTTGATCCGATTTTTTATGTTATAGTTTCATCATTGTTTTTTTTTTTTCATGAGTTGACAAATTTGGTATATATATAAAAGAAAAATAAGATATGAAAGACAAGACAGGAAAATAACTGAAATAAAATTGTGTTTAAAAATAATATATAAAATAAATTGTTTTTGTACTTTATTTAGTTATGATAAACAAAATAAAACAAAATATAAAAAATCTATTTTACTTTTAAAATATTATTGTTAAACTTATATTTATTTTTTTAAAAAATTATATATATATACACACACACCTTGTCATAAGTATGTTTGACTTGGTGAATATTAAATAAATTTTATTTATAATAACTTATCGTTTTGACTCATTAAAAACCTAAGGGAAAAATGAAGAATTTAACAAGAGAAAGAAAAGAAATTACAGAGGGAATTTTGACATGACAAAATGAGAGGAATAAATTAGGCAATCAGTACAATATTTTTTTTTGGATGAAATAACATCCTTTCATCTTATTATACTTTAAAAATATAATATTTGCTAAATGTCACTAGTTCAAAGCACAACAAGATAATTGTGATTTTAAATAGCAAAATTTAGATAACGCAGCGTTTTTAAAGGATGATAAAGTAAAATTCTAATCATTTTACTTAAGCAGTTGATCAGTTCGTAATGATTAGTAAAATTAATTAAATAATTTAAAAAATAATAAGAAAAATTTCAAAATTATCAACACCAAAGAATTTCAGCAAGAGTTTTAATATCTAAATATTTGATAATCTACGCATTGATGCGATGACTACTATATAAAAAAAAGATTTTTAGAAACTCTTATAAAACTTTGAATGTAATTCAATGATTGGATCAAAAATTAAAGTTTTTTTGAGTTATTATTTTTGTATGGCGTGATCAAATCTCTTCCTGAGTCTAAATATGTCATACTAGTCCATAAATAAATCTGACAAGTCAACCATATAATTTATTTGAAGCATTTTTTTATTTAGTTATGACAGATACACACTTGATTGCCTAGAATCACTTGTTATTATATGTTTGACTATATTATTAACATTGAAAAGTTGAGGACAACTACTATGAATAATAATTTTTTGAGATTTTAATTGAAATTTATTTTTAGTCTACAATTTGGACAAAAATATATATTTCTATTCATAAAATATATTTAGAAGAAAAACTTTATAAAATTATGATTTTTATATAAAAAAATGGACCAATTAATAAAACTGAATTCAATCAACCAACTGATTGGGTCAGATAATTAGAATTTCACCTTGTCACATGCATTTTTTACACCGGTGACAATTAGTAAATATCATGCTTTTGAAGTACAGAAAAATAAAAATATATTATTTCACTTAATGTTTTTCAAACAGTATTATTCCACCAATATTTAATGTTTATTGTGCTAATTTTGTATTTTATATTATAAAGATGTTTACTCTCTTTTTTAATTATACATCACTATCGAAAATAACTTCATCTTTATCTCATTTCCTCTTTATTCTCCATCTCGTTTCTTTTACTTTAGGACAGAAATCAAATGCCATGAAACGGAGAGAGAAATCTAGTTTGGTAGCTGAGTATGTTTATTTTTGTGTTTAAAATATGTTTTTGAAATTTTTTTATTTTTTTTTGTTTTGAATTAATTTTTTTCATGATTTTGTATTATTTTAATATATTAATTTCACAAGTAAATTTTTTTAAAATATTATATAAATACATTTAAAAAACAATCACCTGCAATTTAAAAGAATATCTTAAACTTGTATTCAGCGTTCATATTTTATTTTCTTTCCTCTTTACTTGGCAAAGGGTTACCATACGTTAAGTAAGGAAATTAAAGGGATGCATTCATGATTGAAAGTTTTTTTGAAAACTGACAAGACGATCAACATTTATCAGTACCAGCTTTAACTTTGGTAAGGCGAGTTGCTTTAGTTAAGCTGTACGTCCATTCGGGGTTGCTTTTAGTGCAGGATTATGAAAGGATTTCAACCCTGGGACATCTCAAAAGGCACAGCAGCAAGGGCACTGCTGCTCAAAAACTGAGTTAACTGGAAAGTATGGATAGTGTATCCTGTGGCCTTTCAGCATCAACAGATAACACAATATTAAAGTTCAATCAACATAACTAGCGTTCGAATCTTCGACTGAGGTTCTCAACAATTTAATCATTCACATGACAGACACGTCCTTATCCAAAATTACAAAATCTCTCTTGTGATGTCACTGTAAAGCTTAAACCCTGCATGAAGCAAGGTATTAGCTCTAGCATCATTTCGTTTTTGTGAGTCCTATATAAGCCTCGGAGCTAAGCCAATCCATGCCAACACAAGTTCTCTTTAGTACCCTTATCACTTAATCCCTTTAGAATTTGAATCTATATAGTTTACTTCGACCTCGATGGCAGGAGTACCTCAAAAGACGAGGCGTGAACGCACCGTGTTTGCAGCATCTGATGAAAATGTAATGATGAAGCAAATTCAGGCCACTCATGCTCCTGATGGCCGTGAATTTTCTGTGAAGCTTCTTCTTCATATTGTTGAGGACATTTTCCACCGTACCACCTCTGCCCCGGGCATAACCGACTTTGTTCAGCATCAGGTATAAAACCAGTACTGTTTCTTGGACGCAGTTGTGCCTATTATATTGATAAAAAGTTTGGTTAAGTTGTTCTACTTTCACTAGTTCCGATGACCTTTATTTTAGGGATCTCATCAAGCACAACTTTATGAATTGGAAGAGAAGGTTCTTCAAAATGGCTTTAATGAAATGATCGATATGCTATCTTACACAATCAGCAAGATTTCCTGCGAGGTAATGAAGCCTTGTTTCAACTTGGTAGCAGAAAAGATCTTGTAGTACGCACCTGGTAACAAAGGCACTATGCCACTGTGATTGAAGTGTGAACCGAAAAGGCACTATGCCACTGTGATTGAAGTGTGAACCGATCTTAGCATTTATAAGTTTATGCTGTCTCGTTGCTATTTTTTTTAAAAAATCAAGATACACATGAATATGCATGCTGCATTAATTCCAACAGATGTCCTGCAAGTGTTCTGGAGGTGGAGATGGACATGCAACAACTTTAGCAATATTCAACCTGGTATCGAACTACTCATGGGATGCAAAGGTGGTGCTAGCGTTAGCTGCATTCGCCTTGAACTATGGCGAGTTTTGGCTTGTCTCCCAGCTTTACCTTACAAACCCACTAGCTAAAGCGGTTGCACTTCTGAAGCGATTCCCGGAAATAACTGAACGAGCTGAGGCTTTGAAACCCACGTTCGAGGCACTTACAAACCTTATCAGGGCCATGACGGATGTGGCCAAATGCGTTGTTGAGTTCAAGGAGCTTCCATCTCAATACATCACCCCCGACACTCCTGAAATGTTAACTGCCACAGCGCATATCCCCACTGCTGTTTACTGGACCATCAGGAGTATCGTGGCTTGCACATCACAGATTGTGGGCCTTACTAGCATGGGTCATGAGTATGTGTTTCCTTCTTTAATTTATCCATAATCTCAAATGAATTTCTTATATTAATCAGAACTGTGTTTGCACCAAAATAACATATTGGGCAAGTTCAGTCTGCTCTTGCAAAAGAAAGTTTTTTAGATAGCTATGAAAATAACTTTGCACATGCAAGGCATCCATATTAAAAGTAGATTGCACAAAGTGTTAAACTTTCTTTTGCATCTCATCATCTGCTCTCAGGTACTTAGCATCCACAACAGCGGCTTGGGAGCTATCAAGCTTGGCCTACAAGGTCAGCTATATTCACAGCCATCTCTTGAAGCAGCTCACTCTTTGTTTTCAACACATAGGTGAGTCCGTGTCCTGCCCACTCAAATGACTGCAATCCATTAACAAACAATATATTCTAATATATCTATGATTCTATATATAAATTGATGCATAATATATGCTGGATAGTGGTGACTAGTGATCTTTTTGTGAATCAGATGAGAAAAGACATCATGAAGCGTATCTAACACTTGTGCGCCTGTTGGAATCTGTCCACATTGACAATATGAAGATTCTTAAGGCCTTAATTTATGCCAAGGACGATCAACTACCACTCTTTGATGGTTCAACCAAGAAAAGGGTTCGGTTATTCTTCTCTTCTTTCAGTCTATTCTATTCAGATTACATTGATGTTAATCCAATAAAAATTTTAGTTAAAGATCATCCTGTACGAGGGTTTCCCACTGTTATTACAGGCCAGCCTTGATCTGCTGAGGATGAAGAGTGTGCTGTTACTAATTTCTGACCTTGAACTCTCCCAAGAAGAGCTTTTGATGCTGCTACAAATGTTCAGTGAGGCGCGGAAGCAACCAGGAAGGGCAGAGAGTCAATATGAGATCGTTTGGCTCCCAGTTATGGACAGATCCACCCCATGGAATGAAACAAAGAAAAAGCAGTATGAGGATTTTCAATCGTCTATGCCATGGTACTCGGTTTATCACCCTTCATTGCTAGATGTTGCAGTCATCAGGTACATTAAAGAGGTGTGGCACTTCAACAAGAAGGCCTTGCTTGTGGTCTTGGATCCACAAGGGAAAGTAGTCAACCCCAATGCAATCCACATGGTGTGGATTTGGGGAAGCCTGGCTTTCCCTTTCACTAGCTTAAGGGAGGAAGAACTCTGGAAAGAAGAAACCTGGAAAATCGATTTACTGGCAGATAACATCGATCCAGCTATCTCGTCTTGGGTATAGCTTTCCTCTCTTTACATGTATATATTATAAAACTAAAATATAGTCTTCATCTCAGTCCTCTACCGACATCATCTACAACATACATTTGTCAGTAAACTTGAAACAGGTTTATAAACTAAACACCGACCTGAAAGTTGTATAGGAATCCCATACACGCATTACTCACGCTTTTTTCAACTAATTAATTCCTAATGCAGATAGAGCAAGGGAAGTTCATATGCTTGTATGGTGGGGAGGATATCGAGTGGATCCGCAAATTCACCGCGACTGCAAAAGCAGTTGCGAAAGATGCCAGAATACAGTTAGAAATGCTCTATGTTGGGAAGAGCAAACCAAAGGAGAAAGCCCGAAAGATTAACGGTGTTATTGTAAACGAGAACCTTAGCCATGTATTGCCAGACCTCACTTTGATCTGGTTCTTCTGGGTGAGGCTGGAGAGCATGTGGCACTCCAAGGTGCAGCACAAGAGGACTGCAGATAATGATCCCATCATGAAAGAGATAATGGCAATGCTCAGCTTTGATGGAAGTGATCAAGGATGGGCTGTGATAAGTAAGGGATCGGATGAAATGGCCAAGGCAAAGGGTGATACCATATTGAAGAGCTTTGTTGACTTTGAATCATGGAAACAAAGTGCAGAAGTAAAGGGTTTTCTGCCTGCACTGAATGATCACCTCCATGAACTCCATAGCCCATCCCATTGCTGCCGTCTCATACTTCCAGGGGCTACCGGAAACATTCCAGAGCGGATTGTTTGTGCTGAATGTGGCCGTCCCATGGAGAAGTTCATCATGTATCGTTGCTGTACCGATTAAGCTTTAATTTTAAGTAATAATGGTGTGTGCGCTATCTACGGTTTGAATCATATTGTATCTCAGCTAAGACAAATCCTGCCACAACCCATCCTATGGCCGCCACTGCTGCTGACACTATCTAAGGAGATTGCTTAATTTAGTTCAGGTGTGAAATTTATCAAGGCTTTTCAAGTACCAATCAGCATGTGTATTGTTAAGGTGCTTGTTATTAATGAATTCATGTATTGTTTGCAGTACCATGACAGTCTAGTTTCTAAATGTCCATTTGCTAGCCAATGTTGTCACCACTCATTAGAGGAGCATTAGAAATCAAACCCTGGCCTCGCTGAAAACTCATTTGAATCAGGATTTAAAACCCTTCAAAATTATCATGTAGGTTTTAACAGCAACAACTATTTAAGACTTTTTATTGTTGAATTTTAGACTTTCAATATATTAAACAAGTAAATCAACAAAAATTGTTACTCCGATAAGCATGATAAGGATTGTTGTTAACCATGTTTTACCCCACAACAAATATCAAGGAAAAAAAACATCCAAAAATACAAGAGAATAAACATGAAGAATGCCTAGAAGATTATCCAAATTGGCGGTAAAGGATCAAAATGATAAATGAAAAAGTTGAAAGACTAGAATGTATAAGATTGGAAAAATTGATGATCCAATTTTGATTGACAAAAAACCAATTTGGTAAAAATATTTTTATTTGGGGTAAAGAAATACAAACATAGATGAATAAGGATTTAATAAGGATTTTAGAAGGCTTAATTAATTTTATTGAGGACTTAATTGCAAGGAAAATTAGTCTTTTGAAGTCAATTTCAGTGTTAATTAGAAGAAATTGAAGTTTGGAAACTAAAATCGAACAATGAAAAGTTTAATTAGTCAAATCATGGACTTAATTATGAAAAAATTAAAGTTTGATTGCTAATTAAGGGTTTAAATAAAAAAATTCAGAACTAAAAACCAAATCATAAAAGGCACAAGACTTCAAGAGCTGAAATTGACCAAATCAAGGACCAAATTTAAAAAAATTAAAACTTTAATGTTCAATTAAGGATTCAAATGCACAAATCAGAAATTAATGACTATGATGAAAATCACACTAAACTTTATGGTTGATAATTGAGTTTGGTAGTGGTAAAATTGAATGAAATTAAGAGTTTTTTAGGTAATTCAAGCTGCAATTAAAAGCAATTAGAAGAATATAGACAAAATAAAATCTATCAGATCCCAAATTAAAACTTTAATTTATAGTAGTTTAACCTAAACAACACGTTGTTTACCCACTATTCACCTTCGTTCATGATAGTTTTGGATGATTTAGTTGACATCTTTCAGGAGCTCGTTGTGGAGTTCTAGACCTCCAAATGGCTCAAGGGTTTTTATAAATGGAAGAATAACATCCCCTCTACAACCTTATTTTTATAAAATTGGATGTTTACATCCCAATTCTTTAATAAAAATCTCCAACATCTTGTCCCTGATCAGCTATCACTGCATTTTCAGATTCTAAGCTGATCGAGTTGTCACCTTCAAGCAAATGAATATGAAGCTACAAACCTCAAAATGGAGCAATGACATATCCAAATAAAAGGTGTGCATCACCTCTACAAAGTTCGGGTGATCTTCGTTAACGTTTACATTAGAGTATCTTTGGTAAAGTCTTGAAAGTGATCAACTTAGTCAACCTTAACTAGGATACCTATATGTACAAAACCACCTAACTTTTTCTTATGTTCGCGTTTAAAAACTTTTAGAGGATTTTTATCAAAGGCCATAAATCTTTCATCTGAGATCAAAAGGTAAGAAATGCTTGTCTTTGTCTTTTAAAAAAAGAATGTCTTTGTCTTTTAGAAAAAGAAAACTACCTAGGCAAAAACATTGTCCCAAAAAACCATTAAAAGACAAAGGTCAGTTGTTAACATTTGTCTAGAACCTCTCATTTTGATCAAATGACTAAAGCTTTGGTCAATCTTTGAGTGAATCCACCAAAAAACCTAGAAAAACCTTAGAAATTTCATTAAAAAACAAAGAAAGAAAAAAAAAAAGAAAAACATTAGGATATACTTTGTAAAAAGAGCTTATTGTGAAGGTTCAAAGACCTAATATAGAAGGTCTAGCAAGATTTTAAAAGAATATAAAGTGAATGGGAATGAAGAAAGAAAAATAGAAGAGAAGTAACATCTTGAAGAAGGTATAACCATGTGAAAACTCAAGGCTGAAGTCCACGTGGCCTAACCATTTATGCTTTTTTTCAATCTTTAATGATGTTTTTGAATCTTTTTGGTATTATTTAGTGTTTTAGCATTTATGTTGATTGATGAATGAAAAATTGTTTTAATTTATTAATCTTGTTTTGACATTGTTGTTAAAGTTGTTGAGATGTTTAAAAGATGTTTGTGTGTTTGGTTTTGACAAATTACAATAGTTTTGGAATTTGTTAAATATAACAGTAGGTGTTTGATGAGTTTTTCTATATTGCTAAAGCATATTCTTTATTTCTAAGTTTAGTTTAGGTCAAGTGTTTAAAGAATCAGTTTTAGAGTGAGTTTTAATGTTTTTGTTGACTCATAATAGGGCTACAGTTTTGAAAGTTGAAATTTTATACATGTTCTTAATGATTTGAGGATATTTGTTAGTGTTTTTTTATCCAAACCTATTTGTTTATCATAATATGGTTTATTAAGGCTAAAAGAGCTTGGCTTGGAGGCCTAAAATGTATTTTTTAGGTTTGACAGTGTATGTTGGGTTTTTGAACAACCTAAATTCAAATTCTTCATTTTCATCCAAAGAACATTCTTTTGAGTGTTAGTTTTAGATTTTATTTTGATTTTATTTTGGTTTCTGCAAGTTTGTATATCATCATAGTAAATAATCTACGATTTTCATGCATCAATAACATGTATTTGTGGGTTTTAACCTTAGAGTTTTGATTTTGAACTGAAACCTGTTTTTGACAAAAATCATGATATTTAAGTAATAATGAAGCAAATGGATAGTGAATTCTTGATATATGCTTAATTGTGAACAAAACCTTGCCTTTAATTGCTTGAAATCTAGTCTACAAATCATATTATTTGGATTACACTGGAGTCTGCCTTTAGTCATAAATCAAGAATCCATTAAGCTCTTCTTAAAGACAATTTCAATAATTAAAATGAGGTACTCATACTGTTACTAAGTTCTCTCGCTCTTTTAAAGCTCTATGCGATCAACTTGCTATCATGGGTCGCCCTGCTAATGAAACCAACAAAGTTCACTGATTTCATTATGGTCTCAGTCCTGAGTTTGCAAACTTCTCCATTACCCAATTCTCTTTCCCCTCTACCATCATTATGGGATCTTGTTTCCAAAGCTGAAATTTTTAAAATCTTTTAGAAATCCCTTGAAACACTTGTTACTTCATCAGTTGTCTTATTGACATTAAATGCACTTATAATTCATCTTGTACTTGAGACTATCGCTAGTCACGTGGTAGGTGAAGAGATTATTTCTCTACTAGTCATGGTTCTTATTATGCTAGATATGGCATGTGGCAATTACTCTCCTCATTGATAAAATTATCGCAATGATAGCTACTCTATTGATCATTACCCTAATTGTTATACCAAGGTTGTTGACTCCTTTGCAAACATTGTTGAATCAATGTTCTTTGACATATACATTAGCTGATTGGCACACAAAAACTAGAGCAGCTACCTATATGATTCTCGAATCTCTCAACTAGACAAGGTTAATGCTTATAATGGTAAGAATTGTGTAATAGTTGGCAATGGAAACTCTATCGATTGCTCATGTTGGTACTTTTTCCCCGTCTCCAAACATCGAACTTTTAGATGTTTTAGTTGCCCCTTAACTCATAAAAAATTTATTGTCTATTAGCAAATTAACTTATGATTACCCTCTTTCTATTACTTTAACTAATACATTATTTACCATGTAAAACCACAACACATGAAAGGTGGTGGTCACCAGTCATTATAAAGATGATCTTTATATACATAAACGTAGTCATTCGTCATTTGTTTCTGTTCTAAAAAATAATTCTTTGGGTGCCTCTTATGATGTTTGGCATACATGTTGGGTCATGTTTTACGTTATGTTATTTCATTATTAAATACAAAAGGTTATCTCCCCATTACTTTTTTATTGCCTTCTCCCATTTTGTGTGTTGCTTGTCAAATTGCTAAGATTTATAGAATCCTTTTCACCCCCTAACCACTTTATATTGCTTGTCAAATTGCTAAGATTCATAAACTCCTTTTCACTTATAATGATCAACATTTTAAGTATGTTTTGGACCTCATTTATTGTGATATATGAGGCTTTGTTATGCTCCTGTTACTTTTTTTAATTATTGCTATTACATCATTTTTATTGATCACTAACATTTCAGATGGTTCTATCTCATGACATTAAAATCACATATATTTTAGATTTTTCAATAATTTTAAACCTTTGTTGAAGTTCAGTTTTTACACAAGATTAAAAATTTTCAAAGTGACAGGGAGCTAAATTTATCAGTAATCATTTTCAATCTCATCTCATTGCTTTTGGTATTTGACACCAAATGTTACCCCTACACACCATCTCAGAATGGTCACTAAACACAAACATTGACATGTCACAAAAATTGGTCTTGAAATGTTGTTTCACTTTTATGTTCATTTATCTCTCGTTGGGTTAAAGCATTTAATATTGTTGTCTGCATAATCAATAGGTTACCCTTACCTATTCTTGATGGTCGTTATCGTTATGAGGTATTGTATGGTAAGCTACCTATATATATAAATTTTCATATTTTTGGTTATCGGGTATTCCTTTATTTACAGGATTATAACTCTATTACTTGTGTCTTCCTTGGTTATAGCATGTCTCATAAGGGTTTTTTATGTCTTGATTCCTCTTCATAACGTATTCATATAACATAACATGCCAGGTTTGATGAACTATATTTTTCCTTTGCAAATCTCTCTTCTTTTCGTGACCCTTTTCCCCCTGATATTTTTGTTTTTTATAAGCCTGTTGTACACTCTCCCCCTTTTCTTTCCCAATTTTTTTTCCATTACTTTTTGCTGCATGTTCTTTATCATCATCTTGTGTTTCATGTGCTCTTAACTCTCGTGTAGCCTTCATCTTCTGTTTCAACAAACTTGTTCCAACTATCTCAAACACTCCTTTTACTGCAAACTCATTCTTATTTGTTGCTTCTCTGCCAACATTCCTTCTCTAACTATTTCTAATCATCATCCAATGATTACCCGTGCTAAGACTGCTATATTCAAGCTAAAACATCGCTTATATATGACTTTTTTTTACCATAATCATTGTTGCTCTGATCTCTACTTCTTACATGAGAACCAAAAGGCTACCAGCTTGCCTTTAAGAATCTTGGTTGGGTCTTTATCATGGATGAGAAATTGACTGCTCTTTCTTCCAATCATATTTGTGACTTAGTTCATTGCCCTTCCAACACCAATATTATCTCTAAATGGGTCTTCCATGTCAAATACTTAAATGATGAAATTGATGATCACCTTAAAGCACACCTTGTTTCTAAATGTTATTCTCGGCTTCATGGTCTGAACTTCTACGACACCTTTAGACCTATTATGTAGGCTTTCATAATACATCTTATGCTCTTTTTATTTATATCCTATCATTGGCCGTTATATCAATTAAATGTCAAAAATGCCTTCCCTAATGGCTTATTACAAGAGACTATCTACATGGAGCAACCTCCAGTCTATATTGACCCAGGTTCCCTCATCATGTTTATAAACTAAAAAAGGATCTCTATGGCTTGAAGCAAGCCCCGTGTGCTTGACTTCTAACATGACCAAAAGATTGATGTCTTCTTACAAGTGTAGGAGTGTCGAATTAATAAATAACCCGACAAGACCGGGGTCGAATCACAGAGAGGTTAACTATATAAATTATAAATAACAACAACAAGCACAACAACAACAACAACAACAACAACAACAACAACAACAACAACAACAACAACAACAACAACAACAACAACAACAACAACAACAACAACAACAACAACAACAACAACAACAACAACAACAACAACAACAACAACAACAACAACAACAACAACAACAACAACAACAACAACAACAACAACAACAACAACAACAACAACAACAACAACAACAACAACAACAACAACAACAACAACAACAACAACAACAACAACAACAACAACAATAATAATAATAATAATAATAATAATAATAATAATAATAATAATAATAAGTTAAAGAAGACTTTGAGATTGTAAGAATAATATGAGGATTGAACAATGATAAGAAAACAAATCTCAAGGTTAGAGGATCCACTAATGGTATTTTAAACAAGGATAGTATAAATTCTTTTTATTACTTAACTGAAAACCATACGCAAAGGAGGTTCCAATCAGATTATAAATGCTTAACATGATTACATTAGTTTTCTTATTCGAATAATACTAATACTTGTAAATGTTGTCAGGTCTTCATGATTATAACTTATGTTAACAAAAAATCAAGTTCTTTTCATAACACAAGTGTTAGTTATACCATAAAGTTAAGCTATGAAAGTGCCAAGTATTTGTTGTACCAAGTGTTATATAACATAAATCTAGATCAACCATTTAACAAGAAAAGTATTAAGAGTGAACAAGATAACAAATACAAAACATGTTAGTATCAAACATTAAAGTCTATGTTAAGTTTACACTATACTTATTCTTACACTATTAGTGTAACTTTTACACCTTGACATAATAAACTTAACTAAACATAATGAAAGAAGAGAAACATAAATAAACAAGATAAGAACATAAATAAGATATAAGTTAACTAAGTAAAGGAAAGGAAATGAAAAGCATAAACAAGAGATTAATGAAAGCAAAACTTAAACATCAAAAAAATATAAAGAAAGAAATAAAGAGCATGATCTTGATATGAAAACCAAGATGCCTAAGTGCATGGCAAATGCCTCCTTTTATAGGCTAAAATTAGAAAATATTGATTTGATAACTAGCTATTGAGTGGGTGACCAACTCTTGACTTAGTGACAATCATTATCTTTTTATCTACCAAAAACATCATTGTAAACATTAAAATTCAAATAAACTTAAATCATGAACGTTCTAGGATATTGTCTCAACTTTTTTAAAAAAATTGAGATAATTTAGACTTCTAGAGCTCAAGATGTGAGCTGAACAGTGAATAATATTTGGGCTGCAGGACATATTTCAACTTCTTCATTGTTGTTGAAATTTGGACTTCTAAATAGCAGAATTAAGTGTTGCCTTCCTACGAATATTTTAGGCCTATGTCTTATCTTTTCATCCATATAGAGCGAACTCAAATCCAAGTTCTACAGCTCCGGATATGACCCAATGACTAAATAGTGTTCTAGTTTGAATTGAACTAGCATATCTTTTCTAAACTTTACCCTCTCTTTATCTTCTCAATTTCAGTAGTTGAAATCATTTATTAATCTTTTAATTTATATGATAAACTTGCATTTAAGATAAATATTTACCATAAATTAAAGGTATCTTATAATATCAGACTTGTTATTATAAAACATGCTTTAGTTAAGGAGTTATTGATACTTCAAGTGCAAAATGCTGATATAAAAACTTGATCAAAATACCCTTTTAAGTACTAATCACACCCCTCAACCAGCTTATTGCTAGTCCCTGGGAATCAAAGTGTTAAAATAGAAAAACAAATTTGCAAGTTCCATAAATCAAGGCATTCATCATTAAACTCTCATTAAATTTATATATCTGCTTTGTACTTCTTAAACCAAATATCAATAAACCTTTTTTATGCTCAATATATCAACACATAGTTATGGAGCTTTATTGGAATAAAATAAAATTTTTGTTCTAATATTTAAGGTTAAATTCCTTGGGTTGTGATTATTATCTTTTTCTTCTTTTATATATATATATATACACACACATATAACACAATGCATCCTTAACCTATTTAAAGAGCTTTCAGTTAATGACTCCCAAACTAGTTAGTCTTAGGTCATCAGGTGTTGAGAAATTCCTCCGAGCTTAATAACTCGAGTTACAAATACTGATACGTAGATATTGCAATGTTTGATTCCTTTAAGTTTTTCTCCTCAAGCCATGTAACAAGCGTTGGATCAATAGCTCCCAAGTCAGTTGACTTTAGGGTATTAAGTGTTAAAACACCCCTTCAAGCATAATTTATTAGGTTAAGGAGGCTATGAAACCAAACTTATATATGTTTTTATTTATTTATTTAATTATATTTATTATCATTTTTTCTTGTTTTTTTTTTTTTTGTAAATTATATACTATCCCTTTCTTTAGTTTCTACCTTTAACAAAAGAACATAAATAATGTAATAATCTAATTTTACAACTCACAATCATATGTTAAAGTATGTGTGTGAAAATGAAGGTTTAAAAATACTTGTTAAATGAGTATATGAGCAAAATCAAGTGATAAAATTCAAGAGTTTGTAAATCTGAATATTTCATGAGAAGTGTGTGATAGACCTTGTTATGAATATTATAAATAATAATTGAAAAATGTTTACTAAGATGCATCTCAAGAGTCAATAAAATTCCTCCTTACTCTACCATCATAATAATAGTTTTGTCAAATGGTTTATGAAATAGAAAACGCAGTTAATTATTATTTTATACCAATTACTACCCTCTCCCCCCAACCAAAACGAGATATTGTTCTCAGTGTCCTAAGGTAGAAAGATAGATTATAAAAAACATTACCTGAAACACCAAACATTGACAAACCTGAAACAAACTTAAACAAATATAAAAAATAACAAAATAAAATAATATGCTAAAACCAAAAGATACAAGTTCTTACAAACTAAGGCTTATATTGTAATTGAGATTATGGCTCACATCTTTTCTTGATTTTATGGGTTGGGGATAAGTTTCTCATCCAGTTTTTTTAAAAACTGATAAACAAGGTTTTTTTAATCAGATTCCCAAAACTAAGTTGATCATGTTCTTTATGAAAATGGGGCCATAAATTATGAATTTCATAATGCACATCTCTACTAAAATGCATCTCAAGAGTTAATAGAAGATTATCTAAAGACTCCTTACTCAGGTCATCCTTAATTAATTATCTTTTATCTTCACAGTTTATAGATATCATTCTTAAAGAACGACATTGTGCATTACAAGTCCATGTGGCACATCAGTGATAGACTTATAGTCGTTTTGCACAACGTTTCTTTGCAAAAGTGCTTTTACCTATCCCAAACATGTATGAAATAAAAAAATTGAAAGACTCACCTGATAATCGAACCTTTGCTTCAACTAGCCAGTGAATCTCTTCAAAAATTTCATGGTTCATTAACAACCTCAATCTTACACACCTAGCTTGATAAATGTTTGTTATCATATTTTAAGACAAAACAAGAATTTTTTTTTAATTTTTCAAGAGTGGTGCCTATTTTTTTAGATAAAAAGAGGAAAAGAGATGTAAAGAAAAAAAAAAAGGAACAACAAATTGAACAAATATATACACAGATATTAGTTATCATGGGAAACTGAAAGAACTGATTTAACCGGGGTTGTGATTAATACTTAAAAGTACATTTTTATTAAGGTTTTATATCATTATTTTGCACTTGAAGTATCAATAACTCCTTAACTAAAACATGTTTTATAATAATATATCTAATAATATAAGATACCTTTAATTTACAGTAAATGTTCATTTTAAATGCAGCCCTATCACATAAATAAAAGGATTGATTGATGAATTTAAGAACTGAAATTGAAAGGATAAAGAGATGGACAAACTTAGAAAAGAGATGTCGGTGCAGTCCAAACCGGAACATTGTTCGGTAATTGGGTCATATCTAGAGTTGTAGATCTTAGATTTAGGTCTACTTTATATGGATGGAAAGGTAAGACATAAGCCTACAACTTTCATAGAGCCCAAGATCTAAAAAGGCCATTTTCAAGTTAAAATTGGAGCAACAACAAAGAAGTTCAAATCTGTCCTCCAACTCGAGCACTGTTCAGTATTTGGTCCATATCTGGAGTTCTAGAAGTCGAAATGATCTGAATTGTTTACACAAGAAATCTGAGATGATTTCCTACAACTTTAATGTTTCAAGTGGCTCCAATTATGACGTTATCAATGACGCGGGCAGACAAGAGAAGATAAGGATTGTCACCAAGTCAAGAGTTGGTCATCTACTCATCAATTAGTCATCAAATCAATAGTTCCTAATTTTGGCCTATAAAAGGAGGCATTTGCCATGCATTTAGGTATCTTGGTTTCCAGATCAAGATCATGCTCTTGCTTTCTCTCTTTGTATTTTTTGTAATGTTTATGCTTTGCTTTCATTAATATCAAGTTTATGCCTTTCATTTCCTTTCCTTTACTTAGTTAACTTTTATCTTATTTATTTTCTTATTTTGTTTATTTATTTTTCTTTCTTTCATTATATCTAGCTAAGTTTATTATGTCAAGGTGAAAAGATTACACTAATGGTGTAAGAATAAGTATAGTGTAAACTTAATATGGATTTTAATGTTTGATACTAACATGTTTTGTATTTGTTATCTTGTTCACTCTTTAATACTTTGCTTGTTAAATGACTAATCTTGATTTATGTTGTATAACACTTGGTACAACAAATGCTTGACACTTTCATAGCCCATACTGTATGGTATAACCGACACCTGAGCTATGAAAGGAACTTGATTTGTTGTTAACATAAGTTATAATCATGAATGCTTGACGAGATTTACAAGTATTAGCATTAATCGAATAAGATGACTAATGTAATCATGTTAACAATCTATAATTTGATTGGAACCTCCTTTATGTGTGGTTTCTAATTGAATAATAAGAGTTTATACTATACTTGTTTGATATATCATTAGTGGAATCTCTAACCTTGATATTTGTTATTATCATTGTTTAATTCTTACATTAATGTTTTATCTCAAAGTTCTCATCTTCTTCTTCTTCTTCTCCTTCTTTAATATTATTATTATTATTATTATTATTATTATTATTATTATTATTATTATTATTATTATTATTGCTACTAATATTATTGTTGTTATTATTGTTATTTATAATTGTTGTTTATAATTTGGACAACTAACCTCCCTGTGGTTCGACCCTGGTCTTGCCGGGTTATTTATTACTTTGACACTCCTGCACTTGGGAGAAGATATCAATCTTTTAGTCGTGTCAGATTACAGAAAGACTTGAAAACATTGTCATTTTTTGGATTCTCAATATCATAGGCGGCCCCAAATAGATACACAAGTTTCACAATAGAAGGACCTCTTCATCTTAATCTTATTTTCTAGGAAATAAATGAAGTCAAGAATTATAAAGCAAAAACCAACATCAAGTTTTTAATAATTTTCAAAAGTTTTACAGAATACATGTGAGTTTTTGAACATGGTGGGCCAACAAAATTCACATTGTAAGATTTTTGCAGTCATTTTTTTTACGAGAAATGACTACCACATTCCTTAGAATGATAAAATTTAATGACACTACTTACCTTATTGTCGGGAATGCATCTTTGAAATATTTGATCAGGACAATAGTTAAATAAGTAAAGGTCATCCTAAAAAAAGTTTTGCACGTCACTCAAAAACTTTTTTTCCCTTCGGTACTCTAGTGAGCTAGCAAAAATCTTAAAGCAAGAAAATTAATAGTTTTAGCAAACCAAGGCATTGAACTAAGAGAAAGTAAGGATTTATTAGGAAAAGTAATCAGTAATTGGTGTGATGTCGGGTGTCGAATCTCTTGTCACTCTTGACAAAAGATTCGTATCAACATTTTCTGTTCCTTATTTCACTACCAGAAATTCGCTAAATAGCAACGGATTCACCGACAGAATATTTATGTCGATAGTCAAAATTACTGATGGCCAATATTCCGTCCATAATTCAGTTGGTAACTATCGACGAAAATTTTCAATCGGTAGTTACCGACTGAATTATGGACAAAAATGTTTTTGTTATAAAAAACGGGTCACTGACGTGGAGGTTTTGGCGGGTTATTTTTTCAGACGGAATCACCGATGGATTAAAAAAGACAGCCTCGTACAACGCCCGTTGTTTATATTACCGATGAATTTATTGACGGATTTGAAATGGCATATTCGTATGGTGACATGTCGATTGTTCTGTCAGAATCATCGATGGTTTCATCAATGGATTGTCCGTCTGTGAAACCATCGGGAAAAGTTAATATATGTACACGCAACTGACCCTCTCCTCCCCTTATTCTTCCCATCTACAAAGAACCAACCCCTCATCCCCCCCAAACAAAAATCTCCCTCATATCAGCACAACAAGTTAAATTTCTTGAAGTTTTGTGGTCACAACATTTGTGTTCTGATTTACCGATGGATTTTATCAATTTTTGTAAGTAATTCTTTCTTTTTAAATCTTAACATTTAATTAAATGTCAATTTTATCATTTTTTTAGTATATGTATTTTGTTAGTAAATATACATGTTTTATTGTTATTTCTCAAACAAACTTGTAGTATATGAATGTATAATTCTATATCTATTATGGTTTGTTTTAGATTTTATAAGATTGTATTTGTTTGTAAATTGGTAAAACTTTATGGAACTACCGAAGTACATGTGTTGTTTTGAAATAATTAATAGCTTACTTGTTGGGTCCGTTTAAAGTTTTGTTAATGGTATTGCAGAGTGGTAATTTCTGTAAATTTATATATTTTAATTTGTATGGACATTGATAAATGATAATGAATATTTAATATTTATGAGAAGTTGTGATTCGTTTGTTGCATAATCTCGAGGTAAAATAATATTTTTGCAAGTTTATTTACCTAACTTAGTTAATTAATACATTATGTCATTATAATTTTATAGAGGTTTGATATAAATCATGGATGATCGTTCATGTAAGTATCGAGATTCACCCCAAAGATTGCAGAGGATGGATTATTGTAACGGGGTTCAAGGTTTTATTAATTTCACAACATCTATTCCTAGAAATTTTACTGGAGGCGATATTAGGTGTCCATGCAGGAAGTGTCAAAATAAAAAATATATGCATCCAGATATTGTAATGATGCATCTTCTACACAAAGGGTTTATGGAGAATTACCAGTATTGGTATGCACATGGAGAAGTATATGTTAGTGAGAGGAGAATGGAAGAAACGGTGGTTGGGTCTACTTCTAATGTTAACAACGAGAATGACAACACTAATCCTTACAGAAACATGGTTATGGATGCAATGAGAATGAATTAAGGTAATGTTAGTCAATGTCCAATCGTAGAAGAAGAACCTAATGTAGATGCAGCTAGGTTTTTTGCTTTGTTGAAAGATTCCGATAAACTATTATAGGATGGCTACACGAACCACAGTAAATTATCGGTCGTAGCACAGATGTTCACCATCAAGTCAGAGCACGGGTTGAGTGAGGCCGGGTATGACAAGATTATTGAATGGGCAAGAAGCATTTTACCTTAAGAGAACAGGCTGAAAGAGAACTTCTATGCTGGAAGTCCATGATGAAACCCCTCGATTTAGGATACCAAAAAATTGACATGTGCCCTAACTTCTGCATGCTATACTACCTTTAAAATGCTGAGATGACCGAGTGCATGACATATGGGCATTCCCGTTACAAACCTAGAACTAGCAAGGAAAAAACTCTAGTGGCATATAAAAAACTTAGATACTTCCTGATCACACTTAGACTGCAGAGGTTATTCATGTCACCAAGGACTGCTGAGCACATGACATGGCAACAAGCACACCATGCGGTTGATGGAGTAATGGTTTATCCTCCTGACGGCGAAGCGTGGAAACGCTTTAACAGTGTTCATCCTCACTTTTCAGCTGAATCAAGGAATGTGCGTCTTGGGTTATGTACAGACGGATTCAACCCTTTTGGGTCATTTGTTGCTCCTTATTCTTGTTGGCCGGTCATACTCACAATTTATAACTTGCCACTGGGAATGTGTATGAGGCTAGAGTTCATGTTTTTATCTATTGTCATACTTGGTCCAAGCAGCCCGAAGCGGAATATAGATGTTTGTCTTTGACCGTTGATTGATGAGTTGGCGTAGTTGTGGTCCTCTGGGGCTCTGACTTATGATATATCGAGAAAACAAAATTTCCTTATAAGAGCAGCTTTAATGTGGACTATCAATGATTTTCCAGCTTATGGAATGCTTTCTGGTTGGAGCATGCATGGGAAACTCGTATGTCCATACTGCATGGAAAACAACAAGGCATTCAAGCTAGCAAATGGAGGTAAAGCTTCTTTTTTTTTTACTATCGCCGTCACTTTTACCACTTAATCACAGGTATAGAAAAAATAGAAAAGATTTCTTTATTAGTAGAGTTGAAAAAGATGTTGCATCCCCGCGTCTTTCTAGTGAAGAATTGCATGATGTTGTCTCAGAGTACGATGACATTGTGTTTGGCCTTCAATCAGGTAAGCAAAAGTTTCCTGGTTTTGGTTTGACCCATAATTGGGTAAAGCGAAGTATCTTTTGAGAGCTTCCTTATTGGAAGACCAATCTGCTCCACCATAACCTTGACATCATGCACATAAAAAACAACATGTTTGAGAACATTTTCAACACCGTCATGGATGTGAAGGAGAAAACAAAGGACAACATCAAGGGTAGATTGGATATAGCTTTATACTGTAACCGTAAAAATATAGAGTTGTTTTATGATGAGTCACGGGTCGCAAAACTAAGAGTAAGCTTCGTGTTAGAAAAAAATGCACAATTGTTAGTCTACAAATGACTTAAAAGTTTGTGTTTTTCGGATAGACATGCATCGAGCATATCATGGTTGGTTAATATAGAGGACTGCTAATTGTATAGAATGAAGAGTCATAACTACCACGTTTTATGCAAACACTCATCCCATTAGCTTTTTGTAATTTGTTACCAAAGGGAATATGGGATGCGCTCACGGAGATCAGTCATTTCTTTAGAGATATATGCTCCAGCAAGTTGAATATTGATCACATTAAGAGGCTTCAAACACATATCGTCGAAACAATATGCAAACTTGAGATGATATTCCCTCCATCATTTTTTGACTCAATGGAGCATCTCCCTATACATCTACCGTTCGAGGTAAAAGCTGGAGGATCGGTCCAATATAGATGGATGTACCCATTCAAACGGTTAGATATTACAGTTGCAATGTAATTCATATATAAATATGTTTTATATGTTTTGCTTAATTGAAAATACTTGATTAAAATTTCAATGCAGGTACTTGTTTAATCTAAAAAAAAGGTTAAGAATAAGGTGCATGTTGAGGCTTCGATATGTGAGGCTTATATTGTTGAGGAGATCTCAACATTTATCTCGTACTATTTCGAACCTCATCTGAGAACGAGAATCAATCGCGTTCCCCAGCATGATGCTGGCGGTGAAGTGCCTTCTAGTGGAAACTTGTCAATATTCTCCAATATTAGACGACCCACACCAAAAAATGTCGTAAAAGGAAGATATTTGTTGGAAATAGAGTTCAAACAAGCACGCAACTATGTTCTATTTAACTGTGATGAGCTGAGACCTTTTATTCAGTAAGTTTATACTAATTAAACTTTGTTAGTAATATACTATTAATTATATATTGTAATATCATACACTCATTATCACTTACAGGCAATATCGAAAATATTTGCTCTCCAATAACTCACAGTTGACCGAATCCTAGATCTTTCAATTACAAGATGAGCAGTTTGCCACGTGGTTCAGAACACATATAAGCATTATCACAAACTCATTCTAACTTGCAAAATTACTGTACGTATGCATGTCATTACGAGATTCTTGTTATTTACTGTTTATTGATGTACATTACATACAAGGTTTATCAAATGGGAAGGAGTGCACCTAAGTCATTGTCTTCACCAAGCCTGAGGCCTGAAAGAAAATGTAAGTGCCACAACGAGTATTTTATCAATGGATATGTTTTCCATACTGAAGAATACAGACAAGGAAGAAATATATACAACAATGGTGTTTGTGTTAGGGGATCCACTAGTAGTGAGTTAGAAGTTGACTACTATATAAAAATAACTTTTCAAAAAACAAACAACCTAATTTTATTTGTCTTCGATTTTTAACAACTCTCTACTTTTCAAATGTTCAATAAAAACATTTACAATTTTATCACCATTACAATAAAAAAAAATGACACTTATATCACTTCAACAATATACTTGAGGTTTTAGCTCCGTGGTCCGCTGCAAGGCTTGCTTTGCAGCCGACCCGAGTTCAATCCTCTATGTATACCTACTTGTCACTCCCGCGGTGCCTTACCTGTTTGCTGGGTTTGTAAGATATTTATCTAAGTCATAGGATTAGTCGTGGTGCGAGCAAACTGACCCGGACATTCACGTTAATAAAAAAAAAAAAAACAATACACTTAATGTCATTCAACATTAAAACACTATTTATTTTTAGTACCTGTCTAATAATAATAATGTAATCCTAGACGATGCATCGGGCTGTGATTTGGATTGGAAATGAAAATATAAAATATGCAAAATATGGATCTAAGGGTAGATTCGTACGTGAGACAAGACACATCTACTGTATCATGGATACATTACGAAAAAGACCCGAGAGTGGCCCATGCTTTTGCAACACATCTCTTTAAAAGATTGACCAATTCTTTGTAATCTTCGTATGAACTTACATATTTTAAGTAGATCATAACTTATTTCTTATGTTTTTGATAGATTTTTAGTGATTAATGCAATGTTTGGAGACATAATTTGTTTGTTGACACCCAAAACCATGTCACGACATGCAATTCTACAAATCGGACAAGAGTAGTTAGTCTGGAGAACAAAAATCTATTCAATGGCGGTGGGTCTTGTGAAAACAGAGCCTTCTATTTTTCTGGGGCTCAGGGGAAGTATTCAGTCTGTATTTTGGGAAGGGAAGCAAAGATATTTGTTGGCAACGGGAAAGGGAAGCAAAATTAAGGCCTTGTTTGGCTCGTTCTTTGAACAAGGACTTGAAAAGGGCCTTGATTTAGCTTCCCTGTACGATTGGCAGCAAATATATCTGGTCGTTTGCCAAAAAAACAGAATGAATACCTCTCCTGAGCCACAAGAAAACAGAATGCTCTGCTTTCACAAGGTCCACCACCATTGTATGGAGTCTGGAAACGTTTCTTCCAGGTAGGACCTGTTAGTGAAAAGGGCGTTTTGCCCTTTTATATATGGATTTTTTTCATATAGGATTCACTAAATAAGTGGCTAACGCTATCTTGCTAGTCATGTTAGATTTTTTTTTTTTGATATAAAACAGAATATTCAGACAATGATAACATGAATTAACATTGATTAATATATGATACAAGATATAATCTCTAGATAACTCTATATAAAAAATTATAAAACTCAACATTCAATAATCTAAAGTTAAATGATAAAATTTAAAAAAAAAATCTATTTAAAAAAATCAAAGAAAAAAATTTAAATCAATTCAGGTTAACTTGATAGTCCTACTATATTCGAAATAAGATCACGATAGAAAAATAAAATTTTTAAAAAATAAAAAAAATCAAAGTTAAATTAATAAAAAAGGATAAAAATATCAAATATATTCAGGTTAACTCTACTAATCTGAACTTAGGATAACCTCGTATAAAAAAGAACTTAGGATAACCTCGTATAAAAAAAAATCACAGAGTTCAAAGGCCAATAATTTAACACCAAAGAATGAAAGTGAAAAAAAAAATCAACATAAAAAATTCAAGAAAAAAACCTAAGCTAACCCGGGTTAACTCAGTCAACTCTCTACCTGGGATAAAAGATCATGATAACCCCCCATGATCAAGAAAACGGAACAAATTACAAAGCTTAAGGCCCAATAACACAATATCAATAATGAAATTTTAAAAAAATCAATTTATACAAAAGATCTAAAAAATACAGAGCTTAAACCAAGTTATGAGACTAGAATTAACTCATAAAGGACATATACAAAAAAAAATAACGAAGCAAAATTCTCAATCATAAAAAATGAAAAAGAATAAGCAAATAACAATCAAAACAACGATTACCAAATTTGATACAAAACTAAATGAAAGAAAAAAATTAGGGACTAAATCAGAAAAAATTAAGAAAATGATAAAAAAAAATTAACAATTAAAAGAATAAGGACTAAAATTGAATAAGATAAAATACTAAGGGACATAAATTGAAAAAAATCAATAAAATGATACAAAAAAATAATAATCAAAATAATAAATATCAAGCTAGATACATAAACTAAATGAAATAAAATATACAAGGATAAAAAAAATTCAAAAGGCATAAAACCAACACAAATAGAAATCAAAACAATATAGAACAAAATTAAGATAAATAAAAACTACAAGACACAATTAAATTTTAAAAAGGTTAGGCATGAATTCCAAAGTCAAAAAAAAAAAAGAAGGGGTAGGAGAAAAAAGCTCATCATCACCAAACCCTTGATAATTAAACTACATGTTTCACCTCATCGACTGTGTTGCCATGTAAAGTTTTGGTAGACATAAATGGTGGCGATTTTTGGTCATTGGACATCCTTACACATGTCTCCTGTAAGGAAATGGCGGCATACATTCTCATGTGCACCTTTTTTTTATATAATATTTATTATTTGTTAAAAAATTAATTTGCCTCTTATTTAGATAAAGAATAAAAAAACAACTATGATAAAAATATGAAAATGCCTAAGATAACATGTTTAGTATTTTTTTTAAAGGTATTTTAGTCTTTTAATTATTTTTAAAAATAGTGAAAAGACCATGGAGCACTTTACAACCATGCATTTTTTTATTACAAGGGTAGAGAAATAACTTCAACGTGTAATAAATATATGAAGTGGTTGATTTACCATCATTCCAATTGAAAATACCAATAAAATCTCATGAGAAGGACTATTTCACCCCTAAATTTGTTATTTCTTGGCTAGTAACACAAAGGAAAGAAACATTATTGCACCATAGCAATCCACAATGTAACGAGTCTTGCTCCATAATCTTTTATTGAGGCTCTCTATATTTTGTTGATGATATTTTTATATAATTTTTAGAATTTGTATTTTTATATACCCTACTGTACTAAAAAATGAGGAAACTTTATGAAATTTTATTATTCACGTGAATAATAAAAATCTTTTTTTATATTTTCTTACCTTTTTTTTCCCTATTACACTTTTTATAGCCAATTTAAATTAAATTAAGGTAGTAATTACGGTAAAGTATGAAAGGAAATGTTACAGGACTGAAAAGTAAAACATGAAGAAAATATTTATAACCGAAAATTCATAATAATTTGTAATTTGGTATAAAATCTCATTTTTTTATTTTTATAGTTTATATATATTAGAAAGACGAGAGAGAAATTTGTTAGAAAAAAAATAGAAGAGAGAGAGTTGTTGAATGACATGATTACAATAACCAAAAAGTTTTATTTCATGACAAAAGTTTGATAGTGATTTTTTTTTTTTCAAAACACGACAGGGCAGGCAAATCAGGCTTGGTTTGGATTTTTAAGATTCGATTAATTTTTATTTTTTGAGTTATTTTGGGGTTGCTAGGTGGTTTAAGATAGTTTTATATTGTTTCTAGTGTGAAAATAGGTAAAAAAAAAATGAATTCTCGATCCAGAAAACCATAACTATGATATTTTGGCCACAACACTGGCAACGAATTTTGGGCATGCTAGTAGGAGCAAGGTTAGTTAAATCATTTTCAGGTATATAAACTGCTTAAATAGAAGTTATGACCCCTTATCTGATAGAAGTAATTCTTTATTGCAAAAAACTCATTTCAGTACTAAAGGTGGGTTGATAACCCACAGTAAAGGGCATTCTAACCAATAAAACGGATATTTCGGATCTTGCTTGATGATAAATAAAAATATGTATTGTTCATTAACTTAGTATGTGCATAATATTTTAGCACTATATAGATGATATAAAACTAGAAAAGAACATTATGGTTAGGGCACATGTCCTATCAACCCTCGTACGTGCAATGCTAGGAATATAGACATACGTAAACACTCTAATAGTAAAAGCATCTCACTATTTTTCCTTTTATGTGTTGAAAAGCCATGAAAAGTTTCTCTAGATCACCACATTTTTTACTATCAAAAAATAAATAAATAGAAATAGAAATACTTTCGGAATATTTTGTCAGTAAATTACAATGAATTTTAATGAAAAAAATATTTTCTTAGTATATAACGAGGGAATTATGGTGGGAAAAAAAATTAAAATAAAACCAAAAATTATGATGATGTGTCATTTATACCAACAAAATTATCAATTGAATTAATTTCACAAGTAAAATCATTGATAAATTATTCACTTCCCCCTTACATTGTTCATCATGTCAATTGCAAAGAGAATCTTCGACAAAACATTTCATTGGTATTTTCTAAAAAGCTTTATAACTGTTTATTTTTCAATTATACTATTAATTATTATTCTTCACATACAAAATTACCGACAAATTAAAAAGTTATCTGTAATATTTGATGATTTTTAAAAATTTTCTAGTAAATTAAGATTTTAAATTAAATATTACAGACGAAATTACCAATAAAATGGTTATAAATATTAATATTTAATTATCCGTTAATAAAACTTTTGGTAAAATACCCTAATAAATAGAATCCTTCGTTTCACAATAGACGAGTCTCTTCTTCTTCTTATTTTTCTTCCCCTTATTAAAAATTATCAACGTCAATTTCTTTCTTTCACTTCTATTCTCTTCTTTCCTCAACTCCTCCTCTCTTTTTTCACTATCAGATATGTCTTCTTTTTCTTTTTCTTTCTCTTCTCAATTTTTTTAATTAACATACCTTATGAATTTATTTATTTTTATTTTCAACTTCATTTACAACTACATTAAGATGAGATTTTTTTTTCATTATATTTTTTTTTATTTTTAAAATTTTATGTTCTTAATAATTGTATGAATGTTATTGTAGGATTATTTTTTTTCCATATGAGATAAATGTTGTTGTTTTATTTTTTGTGTTATTTACTTGTTACAAATTTATTTGAATTGATTTTCTTCTTCTTTTTGTTCCAAGCAATTCAATTTTAAGTGCCGTGAAGTATTGATTTATATTAATATAATTATTTTCTAGTTTTGTTAGATATATTTTTTTAAAAATATATTTTTAGATAATCATTGACAGAATTGCACACAGTATTTTTTGGTCACTTACAATCTTTTCAAGGAAAATATCAACATAATAAAATAATTTTTTTTTTATATTTTTTTATTAGTAAATTTATCAATAATAATATTTTATTATTATCAATAGATAAAAAATTACCCACATACAAAAGATTTTCTTCTAATTCTATAAATAAATTAATTGTTAATAAAATAAAAATACAAATATCAAATTTCCATCATTAAATATAAAAATTCTGGTAGTGTCTCTAGCTTAAAAGACAATGGCACGGGGCATCACTCGGTTCCTTCGTGTTATTGAACGAATGTGGTTTCTCCATGCTTGTCAACAGCGAGAGTAGATCTAACTTATTATGGATCGCTCACCGCTTGGCCACATACACTGAATCAGACAGTCTCCTAAGGTTTGCATTTCCACATTTTTAATGAACTTAAGACCACTACGTATTCTATGGGGCCATGTCTTCAATATAATTGGCACGTTGTCTTTGTAAGAATATTAATGGATAAGACATAACTAACCATGCACGAAACTTCACATGTTTATAATACTAAAAAATTAATAAAAAAAGTTTAATTATTTATAAAATTATTATTATTATATTCTATTTAATAACTAAAGAATTCTTGGGGCATCGAAATAGCAAAAATATCACTAAATAAAAAGATGAAAATATTTCTCGTTACCCTGAGGGAAGCACCTGAATCCTTTGCAGCAATTATAGATAATGTTTTTTTTATTATTATTTATATAGGGTGTTCGGGCCAGCTTGCACGCACCACGACTAATTTTCACGGTCCACTGAATATTTTGCAAATCCAATAAACATATAAAACATCATAAAATGACAAGCATATATGTTAGGATTCAAATTTAGATACAGTGAAAGGAGATAAATTCCTTCCACTGCTATACCAAACGCTAGAATGCATAGATAATGTATTTTTGGTGCACTCGTCGAAGCCTGTTGGCCAGGAGCATCAAGTGCTTGAATTTGCTAGGATTGGACACAAAATTGTCCTTGATAGGAACATGCTCCTGTTCTGTCCTTTGTTAAAACAAAGAATACTTGAAGAGAGAAGGCGAGGGCGAGAAATGAAAAGGGAATGGGAGAAGATTGGAAAAAGAAAGTCCCTTTTCTTTTTCTTTTTTTCTCTTTCAGAAATGATATAAATCTCTCACTCTTTTTGTTATTTTTATTAACAATGGTTTTCTTTCTCTCTGTTTTTCTTGAATAAATTTTGAACCCTTTCAATCTCATAACTACAAAAAGTTTTTAAGATTTTTTTTTATGTGTCTTGTGGGCACAATAATGGCTAAAATTTAGGATTTTCATTTAAAAAAATATTATATAAGAGGGGGAAAATCTTTCATAAACAATTGGTTATATATTTTTGTTTTATTAATATGAATATTTAAATTTGTTTGCTTTTATTTCTTCAACTAATTTTATATATTTTAAAATTAATAATATTTTTTATTAAAATTAAAAAATATCTGTTTATTAACATAAATATCTATATTAGTTTACGTATATTCTAATTAATTTTATAAATATAAAATTAATAACCACATAAATTTTTAACTATTTTAAAATTTATAAAACTCGAATCGATAAAAATAAATTCATATTTGATTTTTTTTATTAATATAAGTATTTAAATTAATTTTTATATATATTAACTAACCTTATAAATTTTAAAATTAATTATATATAAATCTTAAATGATTTTAAAATTTATAAAATTTAATTTAATAATTTAAAAAATAAATAAATAAGAGTTAACCACAACACCAATTTCAAAGTTTACTTGACTCGGTAACGGCGCTTTAAAAAATGGAATTACAAAATGGACCATCTTTTATCTATAAACAAGAGAGGAGAATTCAAAAACCTTATAAAAAAGGGGTCTCCCACCACTCCTAGATCCTCACACGCCACCCTTCATCCTTATCCCTGTCATCCACTGCAACAAGTGGCTGTCACTCTAGCAACCTCCTGGGTGGGTGTTTGTTATTATTAACACCTCCATTAATGGCTGCTATAAGGAGCTTATTGAAGAAAAGTTCATCATCAATCCCAGCATGTAATGAGCTGATGATGTTTAGAAGATTGTTCTTTGCAGAAGCTGCTACTGTTGCCTCTTCTTCTTTTGCTCAAAGACTCAGAGATTTGCCAAAAGATCTTCCTGGGACGAAAATCAAGACACGAGTTTCCCAAGTATGTCCAGCCCCGTTCTTCTCTTTGGATCGTTAATTTAAACCAAGAATACCTTTCATTACTTAATTCTTGTTGCACCAATCCATGATAATTTTCTACTTTGCAACCTACCATTTTGTTTAGCTACAGTGGTATTCCTTTCCTGCTGTTTTATTTTTTATTTCAATGTTTTTCTCCTCAATCCTCTGTCTCTGTGTCTCTGTGTGTGTGTGTGTGATTTTATTTGATATAAAATTGAGTCCATTAAGAATTCTCATATTTAAACAAAAAGAAAGAAATGGAAAATAGTATCGTCTTTCTGCGTCCACTGGATTGGCAGCCGTGCTGTTCCTTTTTTCTTCCTTGCGGCAGTTATGTCGCGCCACGTGCTGTCTGTACCTTTGCTTATTCAGCCTCTGAAACGACGGATCGTCTACATGTTTGACGAAGACTGGTCGTCGAGATAGGTTTCAGACAATTCTCCTTCTCCCAAAGTTGTTCGTTCATAAGGAAAGGAGTGTGGATTTTCAGCATCAAATATTTTGTGATCTTGGATCAAGTTTTTGTCTCCAAATTAATGCTCTTTTTTTTTTCTAATTCAAAATATTCAGCTCATTGGGAAAACTCCACTTGTGTATCTTAACAAAGTGACCGAAGGATGTAGAGCTTATATAGCTGTCAAGCAAGAGATGTTTCAGCCCACTTCTAGCATCAAAGACAGGTATCTCAGAATTCAAACTATTTCAGATGTTATCATTGACCTTAGAGATCAAATAAGAACCATAATGTTTATGTTACAGACCGGCAAACTATTTCAGATGTTATCATTGACCTTAGAGATCAAATAAGAACCATAATGTTTATGTTACAGACCGGCATTGGCAATGGTTGAAGATGCTGAAAAAAAGAACTTGATTGCTCCTGGGAAGGTTAGCTTATAGTCACGCTCTGGAGTTTTTTGATATTATTGGTTCAATCAGATGTTTTGATCTTTTGAATTTCTCCAACTTTTTTATTAATGTTGTATCAGACGACTTTGATAGAGCCGACATCTGGTAATATGGGGATAAGTATGGCATTTATGGCAGCCATGAAAGGATACAAGATGATACTAACCATGCCTTCTTACACTAGCTTGGAGAGAAGGGTGACTATGAGAGCATTTGGAGCTGAGCTAATTTTGACTGACCCCACTAAGGGAATGGGAGGAACAGTTAAGAAGGCATATGAACTTTTGGAATCCACACCAAATGCTTTCATGCTTCAACAGTTCTCAAATCCTGCCAATACTCAGGTGCATAATTTCAC